>NW_022146903.1:0-32229 GCF_002938485.1 Sitophilus oryzae | reverse complement strand
ATTAACCCTCCTACATTCTACATCAACTCAAATTCTACCAAAATCCTTATTTATTTATTTACTACTGAAAGGTAGTATTAATTAAATTTTAAATTTTATACGTGCAATAATTAAAACACCAAAAAAAACGTCAAAAACTTGTCAAAAAATGTTCAATCAATAAGTCACAAATTTTATAGCAATTAATTTTAGAAATTCTCTCTTTCTCAAAATTTTAGTGTAAAGTCCTGGTTACTTTTTAAAAGAAAAATTCAAAATGGACGATTGTTATTGTGGACCGTAAGTAACAAAATATTTTCTAAGTATTATACATAAAGAAGTATTTTATAACAAACGGAAATAAATAATATTTTTCCTTTATGAAAAAAAAACTGACTTAAAATTAACTAATCAATATTTTTCCCTGTATTTTCTCTCTATATTATTTACTACTTGTAAGAATTAATTAGTATACGTCAAATATATTGTAGGGGACCATCAAGAAGAGTTCCTCGTATGGGAGCAAGCAGTTATGGCTCTAGAGCTCCACCACCATATGACAGGCCTTTGCCACTGTAAAAATAAATCTCTCAATTTTTTATAATTTTTAACGTGTTTTGGGACTATTTTAGATCCATGCCCACTGCTCCACGTCCTAGGAGCCCCCCTAGAATGCCCACCACAGTTCCAGGTCACGTCAGACAAGGAGGATACAAGTAATAACCGCATTTGTCTATGTTATACAGGGTGGTCCGAACTGTAATAATGAATCTTTTGCAATATAATATTCTGCAAATTATTGAATTATTATAATATTGATTGTTGAAGGTTAATCACCTATAAAATGTTCCTAATCAATTCAATCACACTTTTTTGAATCACCCTATAGAACTATTGCCGGATCCTGTAGATATGTTTTAATCAGTAAATTGATATTTTTAGCCCAGATGAGACAATCACCAATATCCTGGATCAAACAATAAGAGGGTAGGTATAGTACAGATTTTTTACAATATTTTTATTAATAAATTTGCTTTTTTTTGTAGAGACTCCACTATACTCAGAGCCCCGTAAGTATTTAGTATTTTAACAAACATTAATTAAATCTTGGTGCGATTCTAATCTCCTATGCCTCAACCTTTCAAAAACTAAAGTTTTGTCATATAAAAGTACTATACAACCTTTTGTACTTAATAACACCACTATTGACGTCGTGGACTCTGTGAGATTCTTAGGACTTGTTGTGGACAACTCTTTAAAATGGGACTTGTACATCGAAGCCTTATCAAAGAAACTAAGCTCTGCCTGTTTTGCGCTAAGATCAGTGTCTAAGGAACTTAACTCATCAACCTCTAGAATGGTCTATTATGCCCTTTTTGAGTCGCATCTTCGTTATGCCCTTCCATTCTGGGGTACTTGCTGCGCGACAAAATTTGATCGTATTTTCAAACTTCAAAAGAGAGCAGTTCGATACTTATTGGGACTAAACAGTAGAACTCACTGCCAGAATTTCTTTAAAAATTTCAAAATACTGACTCTTCCTTCCTTATTCATTTTTGAATCCGTTTGCTTAATCCGCAAGCACATATTCTCTATTCCGGAAAGGCCTTCTCACAACTATCCACTTAGGAATGCGGAGCACGATATTTATCTGCCAACCCCGAGCTCAGAACTAGTTAAGGGCTCAATACTGTACAATGCCAAGAAAATGTACAATCATTTGCCTTCGAATATCAAGTCACTTTCATTCTTTCCCGCATTTCGCAAAGCTCTGAAATCATACTTACTGGAGAGAGCCCTATATGCGGTAAACGACTTTTTTGTTGATGTTTAATCATGAACAATTTAGAATTTTAATTTTAATATTTTGATCATCTCACACACTGGTTAAAGGTCTAGTGTTTAATATTTTATAACTCTTGATTTTATGTTATTATAACATGATTTTATCCATTTACAGTTTTCCTTTTGTAAAATTTTCTAGATACGCCTGTGTTCTGCAATGTCCATATATGTTTTATTTGTAATTTTATGACGTAATTTTTTTTTTTTTAATTGATTTGTATTGTATGAAATTTTTTGTATTATTTGTATATTTGTTTTTGTGCTTTTCTTGTTTTGCTTTGTCGATGAAGCTGTTTTGGCTTTTTGTACAATAAAGCGTTGTTTTTTTTTAACCAGCTTCGCCATTTTTACGCTTAAATCTACGAGGGAGATCAATAAGTTATAATATCAGAGCTGATAACTTCTAATTTCTTTGAGTTTAATTTTATCTTTTGTCTTATTCCGAAACATATATAAAATGCTAATGTTTATCTGTATCGTCTCTATTGGAGTAACGACTTGCTCTAGAAGGTTCCTTTTTTTACTAAAAGATAGCTAATTGGTTCTTCTAAAAACTGTCGTAGCCGGATTTTTTGTTTTTCATTTCAGACTTCATAAGGTTATACATAAAATAGTATTAATAGGGTATATTTTTAACCTTTTTTTAATTATAAAAACCACCCTGTATAGACAGCCAGAAAGGTTAGAAGAAACTTTGGACGAACTCAACAAGCTAGAATACATCGAACGTCAAAATGTCGAAGACGATCTTAGAGAGTTTCAGAAAAACCGCAGAAAACTTGTTTTCAATGTTGTTTCTCTTCAGTTATCCAAGGTATTCAAATAACACACTGGTCTGCACAAAAATGCTTCTTTTGGCTGTTAGAGGGCATCAAACTTTAACACATTTTTTAAGAGATATTAAGAACCGAAATTCCAGTGCCAAAGCTAAAGTAAAAAGTTGTTTTTGCAGACCAGTGTAATCATTTTTTTAATTATTCCAGATAAAAATTACATTTTTCATTATTTCAGACCAAGAAAAGTCTCCACAAAGCCGCAAAGAAACTGGGTCTTAAGTGATTCCTAAAAAATATGTGCAAATGTAACAAGTCTAATAAAAGTTTCATTAATATACTAGCAGATTTTTAATGAATTTAAATTTAAAGTTATAATAAGTACAGATTTTCCACAATAGATGTCGCTAAATTTATCAGAATAATTGTTATACGATAAAGGATACTGTATAAAAAACTTTAACTATTATCTCATAGATGTCGCAATACGTAGTTAATAAAGAGATTCTGTAATAGATGGCGCCACACGTATTTGTAGTTAAACAACTATATAACAGATGGCGCAGCATGTAAACTTTCCCTACTCTATCACAGATGTCGCCACGTATTTCTAATGTTAAGATTTCACAATAGATGGAGCCACAAGAAATTTTATTTTCAAATTAAATTTTTTATTAATGAAATTAACAGATAAAAATAACAAATTTACAAGAACGTTACAAATCAAAGTCTTTAGGTAAAGTGCCCCTTCTTTTAGCCTCATCGTAGTTAATATAAAAGTCCGAAAAATCTACATAAGCAGCTATTTTGTCATCAGGTCCAATTCCATCATCGGATTCAGTCTTGGCATCTGAAGAACTTGTAGTGTTTGTACGAATGGTGCTGTTTGTAGTTTCCGTGTTACAAGTCGTCGCACTACTCACAGGGAAATCGTTTTGTATGACCAGAGGGCTGAAGGTAACCGTAGGATTTGTGGGTGATTTTATTGCGTTCGGCATTGGGAAGTTGAAATTACGTAAGACTAGGGTTATATCTTCTCTTTTTGGAGTGCAACTGTGGTTTACTGAATTGGACATGTACCAGTCGTGATGAAGGCGCACTATTTTGTCTACCACAGCCTGAGCAACTCCAGTTAATGTAGCCTGTTCCCTGAACTACATGGGAAAAATTGTATTAGAACCAGTAATTTCTTTTTTACTTATAGAGATATCAGTAAAAATTGGCGTGTAGGTCATCAAAGATGCCCTACTTCTACCAACTTCTATTGACTCTCTTATATATTTATTTATTCACCTGATCAACAACAAACTGAGCAATATTTCTATTAACTTGCTCAGTACCCAGAAACTCCTCGCAAGATTTATGCAACCCTGCCGTCATCAAAAGCAAAAACCTACACGACTCATCTATCACAATACCTCCATGTATATCAGGCTCAGCAATCACAGGCTCTTGAGTTGCTTTGTACAAATCCTCAAAATCCTTATAACCACCTTTAACCAAATAATTTCCTAGACACCTTGTATTTTCCTGATTACCTAATCTTGAACCTAAAAGACAACATAACACAATATAAAATAAACCTTTTTAAGTTTCTTTATACTGTTTCTCAAAGACTTTGTGCTGATCCCGATCTGAGATAACCTCAAAAGTTCGTCTTCGTTCTGTAAATCATGATCTACACTAATTTGAACAACTTTCAACACAGAATTTGCGTCGGTTTGACATAGTAGGACCCTACAGTTCCCCACATTGGCCACGTAGAGTTTGTTTTTGTATACCAGAGCCACTGCAGCTGCTGTTCCGGATGCTAGCTCACAGTTAAGCATATTTATTTTGTCCACCACCTCAGGAACTTTCTGATACACCTCGTAGGAATTTAAACCCTCAGGTAAGTCGTACTGTAAGCTAGTTCTTTCCGCTAAAGTGTCTCCTAATGTCTCTAAATACCCTTTTTCTACAGTTAAAAACGCTTGTCTTAAAATGTCCTTTACGTCTTCATCAGATTCTTTTTCAGTTAGCTGGGAGAAGTATATCTCTGCTGTCATTCTTTGCGAACAGAAGTCAGCGGCTCTTTTGCCTTCGTGGCCGTCGAAAACAGCGTACCAGTAGAAATCGTCGTTGAATTGCAGCTATTTTGTCATCAGGTCCAATTCCATCATCGGATTCAGTCTTGGCATCTGAAGAACTTGTAGTGTTTGTACGAATGGTGCTGTTTGTAGTTTCCGTGTTACAAGTCGTCGCACTACTCACAGGGAAATCGTTTTGTATGACCAGAGGGCTGAAGGTAACCGTAGGATTTGTGGGTGATTTTATTGCGTTCGGCATTGGGAAGTTGAAATTACGTAAGACTAGGGTTATATCTTCTCTTTTTGGAGTGCAACTGTGGTTTAGTGAGTTGGACATGTACCAGTCGTGATGGAGACGCACTATTTTGTCTACCACAGCCTGAGCAACTCCAGTTAATGTAGCCTGTTCCCTGAACTACATGGGAAAAATTGTATTAGAACCAGTAATTTCTTTTTTACTTATAGAGATATCAGTAAAAATTGGCGTGTAGGTCATCAAAGATGCCCTACTTCTGCCAACTTCTAATGACTCTCTTATATATTTATTTATTCACCTGATCAACAACAAACTGTGCGATATTTCTATTAACTTGCTCAGTACCCAGAAACTCCTCGCAAGATTTATACAAGCCTGCCGTCATCAAAAGCAAAAACCTACACGACTCATCTATCACAATACCTCCATGTATATCAGGCTCAGCAATCACAGGCTCTTGAGTTGCTTTGTACAAATCCTCGAAATCCTTATAACCACCTTTAACCAAATAATTTCCTAGACACCTTGTATTTTCCTGATTACCTAATCTTGAACCTAAAAGACAACATACAATATAAAATAAACCTTTTTAAGTTTTTTTTATACTGTTTCTCAAAGACTTTGTGCTGATCCCGATCTGAGATAACCTCAAAAGTTCGTCTTCGTTCTGTAAGTCATGATCTACACTAATTTGAACAACTTTCAACACAGAATTTGCATCGGTTTGGCATAGTAGGACCCTACAGTTCCCCACATTGGCCACGTAGAGTTTGTTTTTGTATACCAGAGCCACTGCAGCTGCTGTTCCGGATGCTAGCTCACAGTTAAGCATATTTATTTTGTCCACCACCTCAGGAACTTTCTGATACACCTCGTAGGAATTTAAACCCTCAGGTAAGTCGTACTGTAAGCTAGTTCTTTCCGCTAAAGTGTCTCCTAATGTCTCTAAATACCCTTTTTCTACAGTTAAAAACGCTTGTCTTAAAAATGTCCTTTACGTCTTCATCAGATTCTTTTTCAGTTAGCTGGGAGAAGTATATCTCTGCTGGCATTCTTGCGAACAGAAGTCAGCGGCTCTTTTTGCCTTCGTGGCCGTCGAAAACAGCGTACCAGTAGAAATCGTCGTTGAATTTGAAATGGCAACTGTAGTCCCTCGTAGGCATGGTCTTCTTGAGGATGTCCATCTTCTCTGTAAAATTTGGTTAGTGGAAAAGCCTATTCCTGTGTTTTTTGCAGACCGGTAGATCGTCTGTCCAGCTTTCGGAGTTTTTATAGCTGTTTTGTTGTACTTTTAAAAGATCTCATTATAAAATTACGCCTACACTAATATAAATTATTCTTTCTCAAGAAGAAAAAGAACTGTTTTGGTTTAATATTACGTAGTTTAGAACAGTTAATAAACTATAAAATAAACTCAAAAAAACTTATAAAATCTGAAATATTTCTGTAGTATTTTTATTATTTTTGTTTTTATAACCTCATTTTGGGAACTTGTCACTTCGAACAGCTGTTTTTGACGTTAACACTTAACACAAAGTTGTATTTACACAACACCAAATTAAGGAAATTCTTGGGTGGATTTACACCAGAGAAATAGAAGGGATAGAGAATGAGCGTCAACATGCGCAGAAGGTCTAATCAAGTTGGGCGCCATATTCCAGGTCTTCCTGTCATTTTGTATATAGGTGGTAATCTATAAGTAATCAAATATCAATTTGCTGTTTTCAACCATACGGGGGGCAATTTAAATTTAGTGAAATTCTATCATTCATTATGGTTAGTTAACATTAATATGATTTATTTAATTATCAGTTTCAAAACTGCGTACAATATTGGTATATAATACACTAAATATACGAATATTCTGACAAAAGACGCTACGGACAGATGACCTTTTCGTCGTAAAACACTCGAAATGATATTAAATAAGTATTTACAATATTTCATGTTTACTTGTACTGAATTACGCGTTTCAATTTAAAATTTTTGCAAATTTGGTAAAAATTGTTCTAAACAACTTTTTGTTCAAGTTGTATATTCATAAAAAACATTTGGTTCATAATTATTTTTGATGATTACCTACCTTGTATTTTTAATATAAACCTAGAAAAAATATGTTTTTGTTTTATTTTTTTTATTCGTCCCTTCAAATTATGTTTCAAAAACTGTTACATAACATGTCCTCTAACAAATATTTTCATAATACATAAACATCATTGATTTTATTAAGGGTATTATTATTAGTATTTATCCTGGTTTTTGTCGACAATAAAAACTCAATCTTGTAATAGAACATCAATTTTATATTTCGTAAAATTATTTTGATACAAATTCGATTTGTCAAAATTCAAGTCATTAATATATTGATAAACAACCCAAATTATTCCTAAATATTTTATTATAAACAAAAACTGTTACCGGTAAGTTTGTAAAACACATTATGGTTTGTCGTAATACTAGAAAAAATCATTTATTTTTTGCACAAAAGAAGCTTGTCGATCCTTATTTGTCCATAACAAAATTCTGTATGTACATATACCTAATTTATTATTAAGAAAATTAGATTATATGATCTCAGAATTTTAAGAAATTTTTTTTTAAGATAAAATAGTTTCTTCTCAACTGTAATATTGTCAACTTTGGCCTGTATTTTATCTATTTAAAAACATGGGATTGACAATCCCCTTACTAAAATACATACTGGAAGGTACCGATTAAGTTTCATTGCATCAAATACCTTTACTATAAATCCTGGCTCACAACTCACAATTTAAGGCCATTGCAAAATGCTTTTGAACTTCATCATAGATTTTACAAGAATAAAAGTGTAATATTGAAACAAAGTAACACTGTAAGCTTCATGACTAATAGTCTCATTTTTAACACTCTTTAAATATCATCTCGTTAACAATTATGAATATTATATGATTTTTCTCAGTGATTTGTGGCACAGATACAAATTAATATATGCCCCATAACAGTTTTTAAATAAGAAACTTCTGCCTACAGATTTAATTTTCTTATTGGTATAATACCCTTTCTTCCTATATAAATCTTGCCATTTTTTCAGTCCAATGTTCCTTGTTTTTACAGTTGTAGGAATACTGTTGACTATAGAACTTGATACTATGTTTGAAAAAGCCTTCATACCTGTAACTGTGCATAAATCTAAATCTAATTAACTGAATTCTCCTCCTCTTGACACTCTGAACACTGCTGCTGCTAATGTTAGAAATATTTAGCACAAAACTACAACTACCTACAACAAACTTTACAATAAAAATGTTAAATTTTCGCTGTTCGATTAAAATACCCTATCTTATGTTTTCTTTTCCTCCAAATAATCTTCTTGTCAAGTAAGGACCAATCTTATTTGACATATTTCTGGTACACATGAACTTGTGCTTTCATGGACACTATAAGAGTGCACTGTTTTACAGAAGCATGAACATTGATTCCAAGTATCTTCTTCCTCCACACGTAATAAAAACATCCTCTTTAAATGGCCACATCATACACTTATTTTTGACCATTCCCAATTACAATCACGATTTTTACAAATCGCCATTAGGAAAACTAAAAATAAACAGTTTTGGATCATCTGTAAACACGATTATGCTGTATAAACTTACACATGAAAACTAATCATTTTTCCCGGCGTATTAGCTTTCTTAGAATGACTATGACAATACACAATAAG
The DNA here is from genome assembly GCF_002938485.1 of Sitophilus oryzae. Classification (NCBI taxonomy): domain Eukaryota; kingdom Metazoa; phylum Arthropoda; class Insecta; order Coleoptera; family Curculionidae; genus Sitophilus; species Sitophilus oryzae. Next base: position 23,607 of record NW_022146903.1, on the reverse strand, counting down.
CCTTTTTGAATTAGTGTTTAGAATAATTGAGACTCTGATTGAGATAATAATAAATTTTAACTAGATAACAACAGATAACAACACAAACGAAAAAAAAACAAAACAAACAGATGTCAATTAAAGAGGGGAAGTGACAGCGAGACCTGGAAGATGTCTGCCATCTTGCCGTCGACAAAAATTTGGATGCGCACTCGTCGAAGCTCATTCTCCCACTTCCATATCTCTGATTTACACTGAAAAAATAACAAAATATACTCTGTTTTTTTTCTCAGGTAAGATTTCGACAGACGATGACAGAAAAAAAGCAGATGACGTCCCATACCAATCTATTTATTTTACTATAAAAAGTTTCTAATAATTTTTAAGTTAACTATGGATGGGTTTAAATATAAATCCGTCATACGTCGTCTCTTGTTGTTTTTAACCAGTTTTATTCGTTTATTTAAAAAATGACAGATCGTATTTCAATTTTATTGGTTTGACGGAACGATGAATGACAAACGGACGCCGATGCGTATGAACTCGCCTTTAGATTTTTGACGCTTGTCAAAGACTTGCCAAATTAGAGGTTATAATTTTGTGTCAACTTTTGTCAGTTTTGTCAAATACCCTGCGTTTTGGAAGATGATGCATTTTGATTTGTGTTATTACGTGTGTTTTGTGTCTTTTGAAGTCAAGTGGAGGAAAAATCGAGTGAAAATTAACTGTAGACCCAGAGCACAGTTTATGGTTAATACTCGCTGCCTAGGCAAAAAGTCTTATACACCAATAAAATTACCATCGTTAAAGTTCGTATACCATCTCGTCGTAGATAAGTGCATCTCGAATATGGTAGAAGTACCATAGTAAACACATACTAAAAACTGGAGTAGCTGTAAAATATCGACATCACACGATACGTAAATAATGGGTTTTAGTACTGCACAAGAAAAATAATGCCAAAGGTACTGGTTTAAAAAATTAAGATTAAAGTTAATTAATCAACCTTTAAGGTACCTATAAAATTTGGTAAGTGTTATTAATAATAAAATAGTTTGTTTTATTTATTCCTGCCGAATATTACAAATTTGTATTTGTACATAAGTTATATTGATAAATATAATCATAAATGCGGGAAGTTTCATAAAGCTTGAAAGTAAGAAATAGTTCTTTTTTATATTTTTTTGATATGTGGTGTCTTGTTCTTGTTTGTTTTGTATTAACACATACCGTTTTTTATTAAATTAAATAACTCGATTACATTTTTTCAGTTTTATACAGTTTTTTTTCACAATATTTTGAAGTAATCACTTGTCAGTCAAATTTTAAATATAATAATTTCCTGCTATGCGTTCCAGTTGTACCAACTTATTTCTTTGTAAAATAAAATAAACTACTTTAAAATTAAAATGACAGACACATCTATCACTGTCAAGGATCTTCTCGTTGGACAGACTATATTTGTTATTTTATTAATAACCTTCATTTTTGGACTATATCTTCAAATAAAAGAACTAAGAAAGGGGTAAAATACTATTTTAATACTCATACATTAAATAATTAACAAAAATCACCTTTTTTATCAGGTTTTTTAGCTTTTTGCTCGATAAGTTTCATTCAGACTCTCAAAATTAGTGGAAAAATTACTGGTCTCAATTAACGTAGAACTTTGTTCCTCTAACTTCAATGTAAGCATTCAGAACGTCAAAATTAGGGGTAGTATTTTTCAATTAGTAGAAAAAGTTAACAAACATTTAATTTTCTCTTTTTTTTTCTTTGATTATCATCCGTCAAGGGAAATTCTGGTTAGAAATCAAAAGTTTATTAATTTACCCAATTATTAAGCTTAAAATAATTACTGAATAAAAAAAACACAAGTTTAATACTTATCAATATTTATTACTTTACAAGAGAATTCAGAGGCCTATATAAAAAATAATAACAATATTTTGTATGTGCGCGCGCTGTTTTTAACTTATATAAATTATTACTGTCTATAAATCTAAGGCGATGGCATCACTTTCAAGCGGTCGAAAGCTGCTTTTTCTAGAGCCTCCCTGTGATCAGTATGGGCGATATTTATCAGAGCGTGAGCCCTGTCTCTCAGCGATTTACCGAACAGGTAGGCGATCCCGTGTTCTGTCACTACGTAGTGAGCATGCGCCCTTGTCGTGACAACTCCGGCACCTAAAATCAAAGGAATTTGTTTAAAACGGCTTAAAATAAATGCAGGAAGTTTCTCGAAGGAAGATTGAAAGTAAGAAATGGTTCTTTTTATAGGCTTGATTTCAACAAATAACGCTTCAAGAGCAAAAATCGGAAATTATCAGTACATATATGTTGATCGCGTTAAAATAATATTGAAATCGTGGTTTTGCCATAATATTTAAGTATTTTAGTTTTTGCTAGTGCAGTTATTGAGGCTATAAAACATTCAGGTACACGAGGTTTGTATGATGTAAAGCAGTTTCGGTAGTAAAAATAAGTGAAAAGAATTCCTGAACTAGGTCGCGTCGTGTTGTGCTGTGACAATTTCAAATGTTAATAAAATTGCCGAAAAAAATGTTAACGCGTAAAGAAGAGCGTAATTAGGGCGTTGTTGGGTGCAATAACATTCGATAACTCAACTTTCCCGGATATTCAACTCTCCCGAAGCAACGTTTTATAACTCTCATAGTTTCTCACACCGATTTGATCAAAAGCAAAAAATGGATTCAAGCAGTTCGACGAAACAAGTGAGTAAACAAAGTGCTCGTTGCATAATCAAAAAATTGAATAGACATATATATGAGAGGATAAAATATAATTAGCAATATTAATGGTATACTTTTTTTAATCACCTAGTGACTAAATGTTTTATGAACATCTTCTAAAATTATAATTATGTACCTTAAAAAAAATTCGTTATAGTTTCTGCCTTTCGAAATAGCCCCAATTATGCCCCACTAGCAAACCGATGATTAAAACTATGCTCGCTACCGTAATTGAACTCATATAAAAAGTTTTTAACTAGTATAATAAATTATAATACAAGTTAGACCTTCTGCTGATATCAAAATATTTACTTTTTTATTTTTAGTTTTAGAATTTTCACAAATTATACTTCCTAACACTTAATAATAAATGTTTCATATTCTCGCCATTTAAATCCGTGTATTGCAAGTACTAATTGTTTACGATGTTCTCCGATGGTGGCAGCGCCGGCGGGAATGCACTAAGCCTATAGATTTGTTGTATGTAGTGTTTTATTAAACACAATAATTTGTACCAACTTATTTCTTTGTAAAATAAAATAAACTAGTTTGAAATTAAAATGACAGACACATCAATCACTGTCCAGGATTTTCTCGTCGAACAGAATATATAGAGTGAAAGTAACAAAATCTGACAGGATAAAACCTACCTTGTTTGATCGTTGGGACTATCTTAGTATCTCCCTTTGTTCGTTGTGGAGGGCAGAGCGATGATGGGCTTGCCTTTTCCGTCAAAACCTTCGGCAGCACCTCGTAAAAAGTCAACTTGACCTCCGAACCCTGAGTACATCCTTGTACCTATCGAGTCTCTGAGACTATCTGTCCTGGTCAAATCTACATTCTCTATGCACGAATTGATGGCTGTCATCCCTTGGGTTCCCTTGCAATACCTAGCAAGAGAAAAGAAGATTTAAAAACTATTCAATATTAGTTTGTTTTTCATGGATATGATTTGTATAATTATTTCTTATATTTATATTGAGCGAATTTTGCGAAATACGAAAAAAATATACTTTAATTATCTTTATGAACTTACTGGGTATTATTCACAATAATCCACCAACATCTCAATAAATGGATTATTATCAACGAAGTCATACAGCGCCTGCGTGTTCCAATAAGGAAAGAAACCCTCCTGCCTTTGTGAATGATCTTCCTGTTGTTGGTTATTGCAACCCCTGTTCACCAGGTCGATCACGCCCCCGGCAAACATCTCAGAATGGATTCCCAGATCCTTGTGATTGGTTAGAGCGGTAAACGGCATCGGGTATGCTTCCCAATACCTAATTTTGAAATATTTAAAATCAGCAAATCTACTGAAAAAAATGTAAGTTTGGCAACACCGCAATTTTTTCTAAATTCGCCAATTTGAGCTTCAGAGTAGAAAATAAACATAATATTATAATTCGGCAATTCTATTGAAAAATTACAAGTCTGGCAACGTCGGTGCATTTGTATTTTGGCGAACATCTCAGAACAGATTTCCACATCAGTAAGAATTGTATTGGGTATAGTTCCAATACCTGATTTAAAATCTAAAAAAAAATCAGTAAATCTACTGAAAAAATATATAATCTCGCAAATACCGCATTTTTTAAATTCGCCAATTTGTACTTCAGACTAGGAATTAAACATAATATTACAATTGAAAAAATTCTAATGAAAAAAAAAATCGGGCAATGCTGGAGCCTTTTCGTCTATCAATCTGAGCCTTAGAGTGAAAAAATATTTATAATAAAGTAACCGGAAAAGGGCTATATTTGCAGCGTTGTCAAGTGTTACTTACCCATTTGCAGCGTTGCCCCATCTTCGACCAAATTTTCGGCGATATTTTTGCCGATCTTCGTTTCGACTTCTGCTGGGCGGTTTGCCGCCGTGAACTGGCAACGGTGTATCGACTTTGACAGCGTAATCTATGTGACTGATGTGGATAATACCGTCGCCGAACGTTCTAGGCAACTTGGGATTCACCTTGAGCTAAAAAAAATAAATAGAAAAAAATAGATTATGGCCTAAAAAGTGTTTCTTTTTCAAAAAAGTCTCACCTACCTACGATTATTTTTTGAATGCGTCATACCGGCTCTGACGCAATCGACACTGGTACCTAAACTGCAGTAACCATGCTGATCTGGCGGCGAAACCTGGTATAATTATGTATCTTTAAAAAAAAATCGATCATTTTTTTACTGGTTCTAATGTCTAAAACGAAAATCAGTAGATTTGGGGAAAAATTAAAAAATCTGGCAACATTGAACTGCACGTTATAACTAGACGAAAAGTTTAAATTAAAAACTTGTAGCCAACATAATATACTTCTCCTGACGTAGTTAAGGGTAAAAAGGTACTTTGATATACAGGGTGTAAATGGAATAGTGCGAGAAAAATTCAGGGGCAAGACTGTTATTCTGAGAAAAGAAGGGATATTCATATATTTTTTTGATTGGTTCGCCGTTTTTTTCTCAAATTTATTCATTTGTTATTCCTGTATATTTATATATCAGTCACACCATAATCGAAAAAAACGGCGTCCAAAGACAGCTGGGAAAATGACAATCGTTGATAATTTTTGGCGAGGTCAATCTCTATACGTCATTAAAAATTGACATAAAAAACTTGTCAAAATTAACACTACTTTATAGGAAATTTAGAAGAGTAGTATAGGTCAAGTAAATAACATCTAGGGCTTGACCTCGCTAGAATTATCATCGATTGTCATTCACCAGCCAGTCATTGACGCCGTTTTTTTTTTTTCGATAATGTATATGGTATTTAAATCTCATTAACTGGGACATAGTTTTATTTTATATTTCTTTATCACATAAAAACGTACAGTGACTCTATACTAAGTAGTAAATTATTTACAATTGATAAAACTGTTTTAAATAAATAGTCTTATGTTTTATTTTTTGCTTTCTAAACAACCTTATCTTTATGTACTTAAATATCAATGCGGACAATGGTTGCTAGATAGATAATTTAAATGTATTTTGATGTACTCCAAGCATAAAATTGTAATCGCAAGAATAACTATTATTACAAACTAATAAGGATTATTTTTTCATTAAGTTCTGTTGTGATTTTAAAATAGCTAAATATAAGTACTTCTATCTGTAGCTCTAAAAAGTTTTGTAAAATATACAAGAAATTTAAAAAAAAAACATAGGCGTGTTTCTGGGGATAAATTATCATTTTATGTAAACTATTTATCTATTTAAAAACAATTTTTACCTGAATAACAGCTATGTCAGGCTTGATAATTTGTTTATAAAACAGAAGTGGGATTTCTGACAAAATATATGGGAATAAGCGTCACCCCTGCCATCAGCTACAGCCTTCCTCACATTGCCTCCCATAAAAAACGAACAAGACCTACAAATAATAACTCCATAAAATAGAAGAAATGGAGAAATATTTTCTATAGTTTGACTTGCCTAAAAATACCCTCACAATTAAGGGTCAGTGTAAGCCATGGACCTTCCGGTGTGCATATGACAAACTGTAATGTCTTTTAGGTTTTTCTTTTTACCCACTTCTGTCATAGCTGTCAACAGGGCTATAGGGGTGGCCACGCAGCCCCCTGAGAAAAACTGTTTGGCCTAAAAAGATACACCCAAAAAAAATCAGGCATTTATTACATCTGAAACTTTATTATTTATTTAAATAAACCAAACATTTCTATAGAAATTTTAAAAATTTTCATCATTTCACAGAAAATTGTATTACAAACTACAAATAAACACCACTCAAGCATATAATTAAGTACATTTTATACGAGTTTGATAAATAGATGTAAGAAAAATAAAACAATTTTCTTAGAATTTGGTCCTATAAATAGACTATTAAAATAGAATTTGATCTAAATATTCCAATAATATCAGGATAAAGTCTGGATGTGAACGTTCTGTGCCAATAAACTTCATGTTCAAAATATAGCTAATTTAATGAAAAATAAGCCATATTTATTAGTCTAACACTTTGCTTCAATTCTTGACTGAAAAAAAACATCTCTTCTAATAATAGATTTCACACAGAAATAAATTATATCAATTCTACAAATTAATATATAATATTTTCCAGTCAAATAAAGAACACCTCATGATACAGAAACAAGATAAAGAAATGAGTTATTACTGAATTAAATACTTTAATACTTTTATCAGAAATATTTCAAAATATTCAATAAAAATATGTTTCTTAACTGAAAAATAATCAAACAGGCCAAGTCTATGTTTAATATTATTTTAAAACTGATTGGAGATGTCCCTAATTAAAATAACAAACAGAAAAAAACTCGAGAACTTAATCAAAAATAGAAATATTTGAATAACAAATTTACCACGTTAAAAACTGAATTAGACATATTAATTCAGCGTTTGATAAACCACATACCAGTCAAGTAACAAAGCTTATTATTGAAAGAACGTACAATATCAAAGACCAAAGTTCACTAGCGTGCATTTAAGTTGCATTAATCTCATTGTCAATAATATGTATAAAATACCATATTTGATATGGCTCACATACCTGACTGTAAATCTTGAAAAGCCTCCTCTGCGGTCACCCATTTGGGTTCTTTTTCCCTGAATGGGTTGAGCAGGTTCGTTAACGTACGTAAAATAAGTTCTGGGAGCCGCCACTGCCTTCAGGGGGCAAAGCCCTAGCTCCAATCTTGTTGGACAAACTTCTTAATGTTACTGCCATGTTTTTCTGGGGGTTTATACAGCCAGGAAATGAATCGTACACGTAGAACTGGATTTGAAGGTTTATCCCACCCGTAACAAGCTAGATGGAAATTGATACTAGCTGAAAAAATTAAAAATATTATGAACCGTACACAGGTTTAAATTATTTTTGACAAGTACGTGCGATTCGATTGACGTTTACAGATTATGGATTATATCAGTGGTAAAATGTTATTTATGATTATTATTTAATTAATCACAAATATTTACGGTATTTCCTGTAATTCTCAATTATTTCTAAACAGTTTAAGTTATTTTTCTTAAATATTTAAATTAAAAATAAATAAGGCCGATAAAATAGAAATCCTTCCAAGATTTTTTTACTTCTTCTACTGTCCGATAGATGGACCCAGTTATAGAAAACTGCAGAAATTACAAGAGCTCACATGACAAATTACGCAAGAACTGTCAGTTGAAACGTCACGTGTCAGAAAATTAAAGTTTTTGTCAGTCGATGGTGGATTTTGGTTTGGCAGACACGTAAAAACTTGGGTCTAAAATGTCTTACCGAGTCGAGTTTATCGGCCAAACAGGCCACCAGGGAACACGTCCTCGCAGTGTCCAGGAGATTTCGTATCGCAGCCCAGAGATTGAGTGAGTATTTTTTTGGTGTTTTTCTAATCGCTAGATCTCGAGACTTGAAAGATCGAAAAAGTTCCATTTAAATTTGGGGCCGGACCCTTAATTTGCTATTTAGGCCGTTTATAAGTGACGAATATCGAGTAATAATGCGTTAGACGGTTTTTATTTGTTATAAAAACTAAGTTTTTCGGGGTAATATTCGTTAAAAAACATCGATGTTTTGTGTCATGTGACCATACATATGACTGCCACCCTTTACAATATCTTTCGTTTTTAAAGCCTACAAGATTTGCGGTGTCCGGTGTGAATGGACCCTTGGTCATTCTCGAAGATGTGAAATTTCCTTGGAATTCAACGGAAATCGTCGAACTGAAATTGGCCGATGGAAGTCTTAGGTCCGCCAAGTTCTGGAAGTCAGCGGTTCCAAGGCTGTCGTTCAAGTATTCGAAGGAACATCAGGCATTGACGCTAAAAACACACTATGTGAGTTCACCGGAGATATTTTGAGAACCCCTGTATCAGAAGACATGTTGGGAAGAGTTTTAACGGCTCAGGAAAGCCTATCGACAAAGCTGTAAGTGAGTTTTAGTGTTTTTGAAGTATTACTCATCAAAAAATCGTTTGATTAGGACCTCCAATTTTGGCTGAGGACTTCTTTGGACATTCAGGGACAACCCATTAACCCTTGGTCGCGTATTTACCCAGAAGAAGAAATGATCCAAACCGTATCTCTAAGCTATTGATGTCATGAATTCTATTGCCCGTGGTCAGAAAAATCCCCATTTTCTCCGCTGCTGGTTTTACCTCACAACGAAATTGCTGCCCAGATCTGTAGACAGGCTGGTCTAGTAAAAGTACCTGGAAAATCAGTTAATTAGACGACCATGCTTAGACAACTTTGCTATTGTGTTTGCTGCCATGGGTGTCAACATGGAAACCGCCAGGTAAAAAATAGTTTTTGTATGTATTTTACTTAATGGTTTTTTTTTCATAGATTCTTCAAAGCAAGATTTCGAAGAGAATGGTTCATGGAGAATGTATGCTTGTTCTTGAACTTGGCCAATCCATCCAACTATTGAAAGAATTATTACACCAAGTTTGGCTTTTTGACAGCTGCTGAATTTTTGGCCTATCAATGCGAGAAGCACGTATTGCTATATTAACTGACATGTCTTCCTATGCTGAAGCTTTGCGTGAAGTAAGTACCTTTATTTATATAATTTTAATAAAAAATGGTATTAAAAGATACTAGTTCAATTCATATATTGTTTTTTTTTATTGATAAACCATGAATATTTTTTGTAGGCAATTTTAATTTTTTTTTTCTATTCATTCAGCTTTTTAATTTTATTCAAAAAATTATATTAAAATATGTATGAGTAATTAGTATGATAAACAAAAATGTTGGTAAATATAACGCACTCTGTAAATATTTGTGTGATCTATTTTAAGCAAGAAAAAAAATGAATGAAGGTATAATTTTAATTATACAGAAGCGACAGTAAGTTCAGTTCCTTTGAGTTTTGTGTCCTAAATTTTTGACCTTGAAGTCACATATTTTGACAGTTAAACTCACTTGTACAATCGAAAAGAAAAATGTCAATGATTTTATTGAATTTTTTTTCAAATACACTGAGAAAATTAATTCTAGCTGATATTTTATTGTGACGTTTTGTTTCTTAATAAAACAAATTCAATAAAATATAATTTAAAAATAAAATTATAAACGAGATTACAAAGGGGATTAAAATGGGAAATATTAACCATGGTTAGGCATATGTATATCTGTCCTTTTCTGTTTTTTTTTATTTGATGTAAAACACACCTAAAATTTTCTTTGAACATAAGTTCAAACAATTTGAATGAAATTTTTACAATAGTTGTCATTAAAACGGAAAACAGCGTATTTAAAAAGTAACTTTACTAATCCCAAAATTGAATTGTGTTTTTGCTTTTCACAAATATTTTACACGTAAAAGAAGTAGTTTTTACTCTCCTGATATTAACTTTGAATAAAAAGATTGGTAGTATAATAGACGGTGAGGCTATAGGGTGGGGTATCCTTGGCAGTTCTGTTTGACGATTTATTTGACACATTTGAATTTGATTCGAAATTTTGAGATTTGTCAGTCTTTAGTGAGCTTATTTTATGTTATTTACTATTTATTCTACGATCTGATAGTTGTTTAGAGGTAGTAACTCAAGAAGAAGGAAATTATGACAAAACTTACTACTTGTCAACGAATTTAGATGCGTCAATATGACTTAACCTGCTTCAGTAGCGTATCGGATGTTTTTGTTATTAAATAATTATTATAACTTATCGATTTTTATTAGAATTATACATTTTTATAACAATTTTAATAACTACCAACATTTATTGACAACATAAAATAAAACAACAAGTTATTGAGTCCACCCAACATCACATTTTACACGTTTGAAATATAATTAGAACGGCACTGATAAACCGGAATTTAAGTCGGCCATTTTAGGACCCCGTCGCATTCATTCTAAGATTTTTGATATGCTCCTGCCTTAATCTTTTTATTCAAAAAGCTTAACAGATACCTGATGCACTGTTGCAGTATCCTGTATAGTCATAACCTCATCACTTTTTCCAGGTATCCGCCGCCAGAGAGGAGGTACCCGGACGTCGTGGTTTCCCGGTTTACATGTACACCGATTTGGCCACCATCTACGAGCGTGCTGGCCGTGTCGAGGGTAGGAACGGGTTCCATCACCCAGATTCCCATCCTGACTATGCCTAACGACGATATTACCCTATCCTATTCCCGATTTGACCGGGTATATTACCGAAGGTCAAATCTACGTCGACCGTCAGCTGCACAACAGACAAATCTACCCACCTGTCAACGTGCTGCCATCTCTGTCCCGTCTGATGAAGTCCGCTATCGGGAGGGCATGACCAGGAAAGACCATTCTGACGTTTCTAACCAGTTGGTAAGTAAAGGTTTTTGTAAAACTAGTTTATTTTTTTTAAAGTACCATAATTTTGTAATTTTAACAAAAAAAATACTAAAGTATGTCAGTTGTTGTTATTGAAGTGAAACCACATCTTACAAACATCATAAGTGGTAATAACAAGATAGGGTAAGGTAATAAGAGGGTTACAGTTGAGGGTTGAGGGTGATATTATAGCCTAGAGCTGACGACATATTTAGAGAACATATTTTAGGCAAGCTAGAGTAACTAAAAATGTATAGTTTATTAACTGGTGAACCCAGAATCCTAAGTCTGGCTGGGGGGTTGGGGGTATTTCGCTACTGCGCAACCCATAACATTTGCAAAAAAATAAATCCAAAAAACATTCTTTAGGCAAAATTTGATTATTCTTAAATTTTAGCATCTATTTAACCTAGAAATAAGTGTGCCAGACTTTTTTTCCGGGTTTAAAGTGTAACCAGACCATTCCAAATATGTTTAATTATTATACCTGGAAAACATACTTTAGGCATTCTAAAATTTTTACAGCGTGTTTAGTAGATGATATTAAAAAATATGTGTTAATTGCCAGACGAATTCAATGGGATTTAATACTTGCCAGACGCGAATAAAGATTTTAAATGAGCGCGACAAAAAAGTCTTATGAGTATCTATAAGCGCGAGAAAGATAGTTTATTGAGACCCGGTCGGCAGCCGGCTGGGATTGAGGGCAGCCATTGTAGCTCAGTTTCTACAAGCTCTTTAATAGAAAAGAGCATTAAAGTTCACCCCTCAAGACCCAGCGCCTTTTAACATAGGCCGTTGGTGTCCGAGGGTGATATGTCTTTCTAGGTCTGAAAGGTCTAGCGTGGGTTTGCCAAACACCTCAAACCTGGTCCTGCCCCCAGCGTGGCAGGTACACATAACGTGCTTCATTGTTTCGTCATCTTCCATACAGAGTCGACATTCGGCGTCTTCCACCAGTCCCATTCTCTGTAGGTGTGATCTGTGCCGGCAGTGGCCCGTGTATACTGCAGTAAGCGTACGCGCTCTGTTCCTACCAGCCTTAGAGAAATTCATCTGTTCTACGTTTGGATGGCCCCTGCTATGATTGTCTTGGCATGTTCCATTCCGGGGACTGTCATACCAGTCCCGAAACGTCGCACCCCTAACCCATTCACAGAGCCTGTCTCTTGCGAGATTTTTGGTACGCTAAGTGTCGGTTCTGGGCCCACGAATGGCGAGCCTGCACCAGTTTTGGCGAGGAATCAGCACGTCATTTCCCCTCTAGGCCGACATGTCCCGATATCCATATTAGCGACACTTTGTTCCTATCTCCAATATATTGAGTAGTTTTACAATGAAGAGAATCGTCATGGACGTGCTTTTCGTTGCCTCCAAGTCCTTTCAACGCGGCTTGACTATCCGAAAAATATGCTTATTGTTTTCCCGGTGTATTGCTGTTCTACCAGCAGTTGCACACAGGTTTCAATAGCATATAGCTCAGCTTGAAAATTGTGGTGTGTTTTCCAAGACTGTGGTAGATCTCAGTCTTTGGACTGCTGCAGTAAATTCCTGCGCCAGATCCTTTATCGTCTTTGGATCCGTCCGTGTACCAACACATTTCGCAAGTAATAAGCCGTTTCACGGCTTATCCCATTCGTCCCTATTCGGAAACAGGACGTTGTAGGTGCGCGTCAAGAGTTGGATTGGTGGTGTGAGATCCGAGACCATTCCCCAGAATCTCATCCGATTGTAGTTCGTCTACTAGTCGGTTTTGTATGCGAACATGATCGTTCCCTTAGCTCTCTCGTGTCATCAATTAAACTTACTTCTCTGACTGCAGTCAAGGGTAAAAAGGACCTTTATTGTCACGTTCTCATTCAAAAAATAGTTTATCAGGGAAGCTACAAGGTTTTTGCTTTGATTGTTTCAAATGCTTCGACATATTTTTCAACACACAATTTCAAGAAATGCAATATAAAAACTTGAAAATTTAGTTCTTAAAGAACTGTTGCTGTACCTAAAAAGTACAATTTTTAAAAAAAGACTATGAAAAATAGGCAAAAAAAACTAGAATTACTCACAAAGATTTAACAACAACACGATATTATACAAAATATAATGACTGAATTATGATAATTGTCAAATAATAAACGACAACGTTAAAGCTGAACGCGGCGCAATGTGACCAACATAGCGATAATAAAATTCGATTTAAACTAATTTTTGCAGCTTTAATCTAAATAAAATATCTGTTACAATCATTTGCTCTATAAAGTAAAATGAAGAGCTGCACGGAATTTTAAATTATACGACAAATTTAAACATTTTTGCCAAAATTTCATTTAGTTCATTAGGTTTATAGACTTAAGTGTCAATGTCGATATTAGGGAATGCAATCCCAGCAAATGCTGGATCCCGCAAATGTAGGGGATCCCTCTGTGATTCCGCGAGATCGAAGCCGGGATTTACCGTGCGGATCGACACCAGGGATTCCCCTTACGGCTTGGCCATTAGTTGAATATCTCTTGAACTCAAAAAGATTTTGGGATGCGGTTTGGGACCAGGTTTTAGATGCATCTATTGTGATTAAGATACTATGTGGTTTTCGAAAATATGAAAATATATTTAGCGAATTGTCGTATACAGGGTGTTTTATAAGAGTGAAAATTTGCTTAAGAATCTTTTTACCGCAAATTTACAATTTTTAAAATCGAAATTTTTACCAAGTACGACTAATCTGTATTGAAATTAGAAAAAAAAACAATTTGATATTTTTTTTGTTTTTTTTGTTTTAAGGAAAATACAACGTTTTTTATACGATGGTCCTAAATGGTACAAAAAGCTTTGTACATCTGCATATGCCAAAAAATTATTAATATAGAGTGTATCTGAAAGCAGATAACTAACACAAGTTAAAAAAACTTCAACATCAGAATAATATTTTTTATTTATAAAATTAGTCGTGACGTAGTTAAAATTTCGATTTTTCAAAATTGTAAATTTTCAGTAAAAAAAGATTCTTGACCAAATTTGTACGCTATTATTATAAAACACCCTGTATATGAGAATTCGCTAAATATATTTTCGAAAACCACATAGCATCTTAATCACAATGGATGCGTCTAAACCTGGTCCAAGCCGCATCCCAAAATCGGAGAGAGAAAAAGAGCATTTATTGTTTACAATCCCGCAATTTTGCGGATCCGCGGATTGATTTCTTTAATCCCGCGGGTTTGCTGGATTAAGATTTTGGTGTGGGATTGCATTCCCTAGTCGATATGATTTATGACGTTAAAACATATTATTTATTCTTATTTTCTCATTCTTTCAGTACGCTTTCGCTACGCCATTGGTAAGGACGACGTGCAAGCCATGAAGGCCGTAGTGGTGAGGAGGCTTTGACTCCCGACGATCTTCTCTACCTGGAGTTCCTGACGAAGTTCGAGAAGAACTTCATCTCGCAGGGCAACTACGAAAACAGGACGGTGTTCGAGTCGCTGGATATCGGCTGGCAATTGCTGCGTATCTTCCCCAAAGAGATGTTGAAACGTATACCAGCGGCAACACTGGCGGAGTTCTATCCCAGGGACTCGCGCCACTAAACGTCATTCTCATGTTATTTTCCTTATAGTTGTTAAGGTAGTTCCACACAAAAAACCATCCTTTACCGCAGATAAATAAAGTAAAATTAATTTTTTTTGACGTTATTGTTAAAAACATATTTTCTTAGATATATGATATCAAATATTGTCTATGTGCAATTGTAAATACACCCTTTTTATTTTCTGTTTTTTTTCCCGCTATATGTTACTAACGTATGTATAGAATAAATTTGTAAATGTGTATGGGAGGTACATTCCAAGAAATATCGCAGCAATACGACGGCTTTTTTCAGTATTTTAACAAATATTTTTATGTTTTTTTTTTCTTCTTTTTTTAGGTTTTAAACTAGCAGATTTATTATTCTTTTTAGGAGTCTATTGTTATCGATTTTGATGTTGTTAAATCAGTGTCTATAATGTAAAAAAATGATTATAATATCAAATAAATAAGTTATAAAAAGTTACGAATATGAAGTTTTATTTTAAATTCTCATTTTAGGTTGTTGAACAATGTAAAAATCAGTAAACTACACTTTTTTCTTTATAAAATATAATGTTTTATACAGGGTGAATAACAGAAAGGGATATGCCAAGTTTTTGACTCACCCTGTATATACAATGCCATATAGAGTAGTGAAATTACTTACACAAGGGACAATATTATCGAATTCGAAACTTCCAATTATACAACTTATATTTTAATATTAGTATATAGGGTGTTTCAAAAAAACCATGTCATCAGTGACGCACATATTTTTTTAGAAAAATATTCTAGTGATAACCCATATGCACGTCACTGGTGAATATGTGGACACTTTTTAGCATTAAAATCCCCACGAGATATGGCACATGTTTTTGAGACACCCTGTATAAATACATATTTAATATAAACCACTCTGTATAGATAATAATATAATAGTATATTTGAAACAGGAATTTATGGCAGATCTGGTGATAAATCTACTAAACAAAACGATATACGAATTCTATTTTTAAATCTCTATACAGTTTAAAAAATAAATCTATATATTTTACATGTAAAAAATTCTAATTCTGAGAAAAAAATTACACGTGCCCAACCCTGAAATTTATATTATGTATGTCAAAATTCAAAATCTGTGGTCAAGTCAAGATGGTGGATCAAGGCCATCAAAAATCAATATATTTTTTAGAGGATTTATTTATTTATTATTTATTTTATTTCTGTATCTTTGTCTGATCTAAAAACATTCTAAAAATATTGAAAATTAAAACCTCTAAATTATAGATAAATTATTAGAGACCCATTCTAGTTCAAAACGGTTTAGTATTAATGAGAAAATTCGTGTTTTTTTTATCACAACTCCATAGAAAATTCTTGCAAAACAATTATTTTACAAAGGTAAATATTAAAATTTATTCTATAAATGTTATGTTTATAAGAATTAATACAGATTACATCAGCTTAACTTGCTATATTTATCAATAATTCTTTACACAGTGTACAACAGTTGTTTTTGGTTTGGTTCCTGTTATTACAGGATAAATTATAGTGATAAATTCATATATTTATTTATTTAATATTAGCATTGTATATACTTATTCTGAATTAAGTAAATTCACTTATCAATCGCATTGTTTTAGCGATAATAAATTGCAAAACATCGTATGATGAAGAATGATTAAAAAAATGACTGAAGCAACTGTACGTGAAAACCTGAAAAGCGTATGGCAAAGAATAGAAAAGGCTTCGAAAGAACGCCCAGCTGAGTTTCAAGATGTTACACCAAGATTGTTGGCTGTTAGCAAGACAAAACCCGTAGAAGACATCATAGAAGTGTATAATGCTGGTAAAAAAAATACTGTTTTGAGTTTCATCATTTTTTGGTAATAAAAAAGGGATTTTTTGTAGGACAAAGACATTTTGGTGAAAACTATGTTCAGGAACTGGTAGATAAAGCCACTAATCCAGAGATTCTGGAAAAATGTAAGGAGATACGGTGGCATTTCATCGGACACCTACAAAATAACAAAATCAATAAGATACTTCCATTGCCGAACCTCTATATAATAGAGACTGTGGATTCTGAAAAACTTGCTTCCAAACTGAATCAGAGTTGGCCAAACTTTCGTAATTCTGACTCAAAGTTGAATGTAATGATACAAATCAACACAAGTGGTGAAGAAGAAAAAAATGGCATTAAACCGGATGAAGTGACTAACTTGGCAGATTTTGTACTGAATCAGTGCCCTAATTTGAGGTAGAATTCAGTTATTTTATCTTTTTTATACTGTATGATCGAAAAAAAGCGGCGTCAGAGACGGAGAGGAATGATAATTGATAATTTTGGCGAGGGCAATCTCTAGACGTCATTTTTTAACAGCAATAATTATAGAAAGATAGAACGTTTCCAGAGGCATAAATCTATTTCCAAAAAATTACCTACATCATTTAAAAATCATTTTTACCCAATATAAAAATAAATAACAACCTTCTTAAGGCCATCTGGCAGTAAGCGCCAATAAAAATAAAGAAGAATAATGAGTAACTGACGTCTAGCATTCGACCTCGCCAAAATTATCATCGATTTTCATTCCTCAGCTGTTTTGACACAAATTTTTACACAAACAGTTATTTTGTAGACTGGATGGACTAATGACAATTGGAATGTTCGGCTATGACCTGTCAAATGGTCCCAATCCGGATTTCATTTGTTTAAAAAAATGTAGAGATGAAGTTTGTGAAAAATTCAAGCTGGATTGTAAAGATTTGAATTTGTCTATGGGCATGTCGAATGATTTTGAACATGCCATCGCTATGGGAAGCACGAACGTTAGGGTTGGAACAACTATTTTTGGCGTTAGGCAGAAGAAAAATTGAAATATATGTCTGTCTTTCTGTTTTGTTATATTTGGAAGTTTATTTTAATATAATTTTAAAGTAAATTACGCTTATTTTGATACTTGTGCATATTAGAATATACAGGGTGGCGCCTCTCATACGACCCGGAGGCTCCAAGAATGACTGTATTGAAATAAAATTTTGTGAGCAAAAAATTTACTCAAGAAAGTTACACATCGAAATTGTATTTTTTGTAATGGAGCGTCCTATATTTATATTATATGATTTTTCGATTCTAGTAAAAAAACAAAGGTAAGTTTATGTTTAAGCATACCCATATGACTAAAATCCTTGTATATGAATTTAAACAAGGCTAAAATGTAAGATTTTTGACAAAGCTGAAAAAGATATTTTAAAGTTCAATAAAAGCTATCTAAATTGGAATTTATCTGGTACATGCTAACGTGTAATCAAGATAACGATTGTACTTAAAATCAAACCAAAACTTGACTTGAAAAGTTACACAGGGTGAGGCAAAGTTAATATTGAGCATTGGTCGCTTTTAAAAGCATGTTTTTCTTTGATTTTAAATGGGACACCCAGTATATTATTCCGATATTCATTGCAGAATTCGTGCCTCTTCAAAATACTCCAGTGATTAATCAGATGCGCGTCCGTGGTGAATATGTCGATACTTATTTAGCCATTAAAATATGTCGCAGTTATAGTAACTTTTACCCTCAAAATTTCATTCAAATCGCTAAAAGCACTTGGAAAAAAATTATAATAAATCGAATAAAGATGAAAACTTTAACACCCTGTAACTACGAAAGAAAGCAGAATCGGACCTAGGTGAATATCAAAATAAATTCCCACTAGAGCTGACACATTTTTTTCGAAACACCCTGTATGAACATAATGAAAGCAAGGTTATTTGAAGGTTTCCAATACTAAAAGAAAGGATTTGAAATTCACGAGTTTAAATAAAATAAAACACGTATTTATTTATTTATATTATTTATTACTCTTTAGTTTCTGATGGCGTTTGGACCAACTAGAGCAACCTTTAGATTGATACAGCTCTTTATTTACTTATTTCTCTATGAAGGTACAAAAAAATGTTTCAAATTTTTAGTAAGCCACATTTAACAGAAAAAATAAATGAGCTTGTGGAAAATTTGAATTTAATGTTATGTCCCTTTAGACACTCAACTACCTATTAAATATTTGTAATCAAGTAACACAGGGACAAATTACATTAATCTGAGTTTAAATAAAACACGTTTTTTTAAAGAAAACTCTTTATTTTTGTAAACTTAAGCTGAAAAAATGTCTTCCTGAGCCTTTTTCCAGACGTTCAAAGGTCCATGTTCTGGCCTGTATTGTACATTGCAACCGTCATATGCCAACCGACCCTGTGTCTTCAAATCCTCATAAACATCACGTTCGTATTTGGTGAAACCACTTTGAACTTCTTGGACACGTAGATCTTTTTGACGACCGGGGAACTTGAACTTGGCACGCCTCAGGGCTTCGATCACTTGCGCCTTGAAACGGTCCGTGGATCGGACGCTCATGATCGGCTGACCGATGCGGACTCTGGCTACGGTACCTTGAGGTTTACCGAAAGCACCCCTCATTCCTGTCTGAAGCCTATAAAAACACAAACAAAAATTACTTACTTGTTATTTATCAGTAAAACATAGGTTATTTTTCTATTGAGATACTATAAAAATGTTTCAAATTTTTAGTAAGCCACATTTAACAAAAAAAAAAAATGAGCTTGTGGAAAATTTGAATTCAATGTAATGTCCCTTTCGACGCTCAACTACCTATTAAATTTAATGTAATCAAGTAACACAGGGACAAAATACTTTAAAAATTAAACCAAACTTTCTTTGTACATACCTATCGGCTCCAGCACACGACAACATCTTGTTAATTCTGATAACATGGAAAGGATGGAGTCTCATACGGATGTGGAACTGATCTTTACCGCAATTTTTCACCAGGTATTTGTTACAGCAGATACGACCAGCTTCGAGGGCTTCTGAACTAAAATAAATACATTCTGTTGGTTTCAGAAACATATACAAAGCGTTTTAGCAAACCTTAGTTGTTCATATTCGTCAGAAACTAGATGAACACAAAGTGGGAAGTCATCTACGGCTGCTTTCTTTTTACCCAAGTCAAAAATACGGATTTTTGGGTCTGGGACACCACGACAAAATCTTGATTTTGGGTAGGGTTTGTTCTTACAATAACGATAACTGAAAGAACAAGAAATATATGTTTGAGATAATGTCGCAACAAAAACAAAACTTACCATCTTGCGGGACGGCGCCCCATTTTCGTGGCCTAAAAATAAAAAAACAGTTACAAGACTAAAAATAAATGAGTTCGAGGCAAGATAGATTAATTTAACAACTTTAAATCAAGTTATTGTGCAATATTGTGAAAAGATTGTTAAAATATTTAAAAAAACAAACCTGCAAATCACTGATGCGACCACAAAAAGAATTTTAAAGGGTGTGAAGTTAGGTACTTATATTTGTCAAATTTTTGACACTTTGGAATTCTTCTTCTTGATTGGTTTCACGGCCTAAGCTGCCAGGACTATACGGCCAGGCACTTTGGTCAGATTTACTTTATAATCATGGATGGGTTTCCTTAAAATCAAAGATATACAGATAATCTACTTTAGCAAAGTAAAAAACTATTTTTATGTATCCAATCAAGGATGGATTTTATACCACTATGCTGGATAGCTCGGGCAGCTGTGACCATAAAACATATATATATATCTATAAAAAAAGAAGAAGATCTTACATAACCTAACTGTCAAATCAGGGAGAGATCTGTAGATTTTAATTACCAAGATTTGAGCCCTAATTATTAAATAACAATGGGAATTATAATGAGTAGTGGTGTAAAACGATACTTTTATCCCGAGGTAACACCAGATCCAGCCGAACAACCATCGTTTGACCCGTTACTTGGTTTCCCCAATGGACGACCCGAAAGAGGTTTTAGACCTTTTTTATCGTTAAATCCTTAAATTAGCAATCTATTTTATTTTTAGTATCGAAAGTTACCGATGCGGAATTAAAATCGGCGTTAATCCCCCTTGAACACAGAGATTTTTGTGCTGATCTCGCTATCGATTACAAAAGATGCAGGAGAGACACTTTCCCTTTTGTCGTTAAATGTTCGCACGAAAAACACGCCTATTTGAACTGTAAATATGAAGAGTAAGTCCTTTTCTATCTTAGTATTAAATAATTTAACTTCTTTGCGGTTTTAGTTTTGTTATTAGAGCTAAGGAATACGAGAGAGAACGCAGATTGAAAGTCAAAGCTGAAGAAGCTAAGAGACGCAGTGGATAAGGAAAACAATATATTTTTGTTAGTCAGGTTTGGATTATTAGTCATTTATTGTATATACACAAGATATTAAATAAAAAAATTAAGTTAAAATTCACTTTCAAAACCTATATTGTTAAAGTATCCAACTTTTACATACGTATTTTTAAAAATAAATTAATTTGGCTTAACACTTGTTATAAAAATTCATTTTTTAAAGTATACTATTGAAGTAAAGCTTGCAGTTGTTTCACGCAGTTCGTTCTTTTGCATTCCAGTTCATTTCCTCCAGAAAAACTATGCAACTGTAACGTAGTCAAGAAATTGCTGTTATCGTTCACTCTCTGAACAATTTCAGTCTTGTGAGAGTTTGACTGCTGAATTAATGTCCCTTAAAGTATATTTTGTTCATAGAATACACAAAATATATTTTTTAAAATGAAATACATACCTAAGGCAACATAGATTCTAAAATGAGACTCTGGATCCGTGAGTTTGGTTAGAACATCAGGTAGTACTTGTGCTAGGACTGAGAAACATACGTCGTCGTTTTTTTTAATTGACAAGACAGTCATGTTGAGTAGGACTGTGGCTAAGGCAATCTAAAAAAAATTAAAAAAATATATGTCCTAGATCATATACTACAATTTCTTCTGTATATAGTTTTTACCTACCTGTGCATTTTATTTAAATGACCCAAAGATGTGATATTCTCCAATATGTCAAACTGGATTACTATAAACTAAATTCTCTCTCCTGGCCAGTGACAACACAAATTACATAGAGTTCTAAACGCCAGAATCGTATTGTTGGGTATTTTAGTTTCACCAATGAAACTCAACAGTTTTTGCATGATTATGCCGTTGTTGGTTTCGATATAACCTCATTGTTCTTCTGGTGCCTCACAGCCAGTCTTACAATGTCAGCACTGGAAAAACCAGCTCTGAAATGAAGATATAGTTGAAGAAATTGGAGATTTTAAATATTTCAATTATAGTACCATCAGGCCAGTCTAGTAACCTAAACAGTAGGTCAAATGTGTTGGGGGCTTTTGAGGGATTCCCACACAAATATCCACCAAAAACTGTCTAATTCTTCCTTCAATTACTTTATTTTTGGGTACTGTTAAAGTTAAATTCTTTAAGTTTTTTTTCAAGATGACATTTGGATCCTGTGTCAAAAGTTTTGTATGTCGATATATAGGAAAGTATGAACTGGTTGAAGTCTTTTTAACATAGAAAAAAAAATGATTTAGTTTGACAAATTTCATCTCAAGAGAAATAATTAAACATAGAGGTTTCTCACTATACCGGGTGTTTTAAGTTCGGTTCTCACCCATTGTAACCTCTTAATGTTGCCTAGAATGGTGAAAGCCGAATTTGGACAATCCTATACCTAGTGATAGTAGTGGTATAGCTTGATCCCCCTGTAAATGGATCAGTATTTGCTCCACTTTTCGACACTGACACAGAACTAGAAGTCTTTTTTAGAAGCAGCTGTAGAATAACTGCTTCCGCCTAAAATAAATTAGTCAATAGATTTGTAAAAAAGTAAAAAATATAGGTTATGTTTCACAGAAAAGATTTAATAACATTTTTAAATAAAACAAATAAGAATTTACCTGTAAAAGGGTCGACATTAACACCTGTTTGGTTTGAATTCGACTGATAACTGGGGGTATATCTACTTCCCCCAGTAAAAGGGTCTTGATATTGGTTGTTTGTAGGTGGAACAAACTGTTCTTTACTGTTTTTCAATATGAAATCGACTACCTTAAAGAAAACTGTAAATAAAGGTTGTAAAATAATTTAAATATGAACGTACTTGTTCTAAATAGTCGCCTGGTAGTAAATTCTTTACTAAAAAAGCGTGAGCCGCTTGGTAGACGTCATCGCCTCTGTTGTAGGGTAGTTTTAGTGGGGGTTTGCCATCTTCTACGTCAACGTTAAATACAAAATCGTAGGGCTGAAGTAGAGAATATATATTTTTTTTTAATGAAAATAAATTAATACTTTTATACTTAGATTAATAATAAAACACAAAAAAGAATGGTAAATGTGTCTTATAAATGGATGAAATATCCTAACTAAAAGGAAGACACCACGCTCATAGAAAACTTCATTTGTTATCCATCATGCATACTTTATATACACTTTTATATAATATAGTAATTTTAGTTTAAATTTGGATTTGTAATATACAAAGTTATAGGGGTGAGCCACTTTTGAGACGCACCCGGTATATCCATGGAATATTGACATTTTAGATTCATGATGTAACATTTTCAAAGAGTACAGATACTAATATTGTTAATATAGTTCGTTTATTTCCGAGTATTTCTCATTAAAAAATAAAAAAGTTGCAAGCTAAAAGCTAATTTTATCATTATTTTTTTGATATTCTCCGAAGTTATAGGTTAAACAAACTTAATAACATAATAAATAATTTTTAGATAGAATTACAAACTTCGTGTATTGTATGTTAAGTAAATTAAGTATAAAATAAAAATACAAATAATAGCGATCCTGTGTTTTAATAAATAGATCTTACCTTGCCTTCAAACACCGTTTTCCCCGACGCATCTTTATCAGTCCCTCCCATGACGTCACCCACTTTATCCCAATGGCTAGAATCACCCTCCGACACCCAAGTATAGGCAACCACCTTGCCTCCCTCGCGTATCATTTTCATCTGACCTGCCCTCTTACCCGGTTCGTACAGGGCCTCTTTACCAGGCAAACTAGCAAATTAAAAAAGAAAAAATTACTAATTCATAGTAGGTCAAATGTACCGACTCACTCTGATACTTTAATC
>NW_022146902.1:29138-190617 GCF_002938485.1 Sitophilus oryzae | reverse complement strand
CCTCTAGTTGTTAAATTATTTTAGTTTGTATAAGTCATTTATATAATAAGTATGATAGCATTAGCAATTTAAAGTAAACTCCTCATAATGCATAAGGTTCATATCACAAAATATATTTTTATTTGATATTATATAGGTATATATAATTTTAAAATTAGAAAAATAATCATTTATTTAAATAAAATTTTGTATTAATGATATCTTTCCACTGTGTCTACAGGTATACTTAGAGTCTATATGTGTCATAAGGTTAAGTGGCAAATCAGGTGTGAAAGGTATAACTGGGATCAAAATCAGTTTAGAAACTACAAAAAGTATTATAATAGAATAAAAATATATAAATTTGATTCTTTTTTAAATGCATTATGTCATAATACAGTAAATTTATGGTCATAGTTTAACTGTGGCACGTTCAACTGGATAATTTCCTACTGTTTTCATTTTTTTATAGATATTCAATATTAACCAAATAACAATACATATTTTAAAAGGACACCCCGTATATTCGAAGTGTATTAGGTTATTAGGTAGCCTATTTCAAAAATATATCACACATATATTATTTTTATACTTTTATCAAAATTTAATAAAAATATACACCAATGTTAATATTATGTTTATTGCTTTCAAGCAAGCCATGTAATTTGGATATACAGGGTGGTCGGGTATTCCGGAAACTTCGGCAGCATATTTTGCAGATAAAAATAAGTAAAAAAAAAAGTTCTTATAAATGTATGCCCTAAAATGCTTAGTTTCGGAGATACAGGGTGTAGAAGTTTCATTTTTATTTCGATTTTTTCTAAATAATTTCTGAAGTAACGTTGATATTTGGATGAAAATTGGCAACTGGGAGTTTTGTGACACCAGAAATTTGATTTTGATGTCAAAATGACTCCTATTTGTAGGGGTCACCACCTACATGTGTTTTTACAGTTTTGAAGAGTAATAACTTTTTGTCCGTACCTGTATAAAACTAATGACTGAAAAAATATAAATTTCCATGAATTTTTACGTAAAAAATGTCTCGTAATATATGTCATTATTGACGAAAAATATACAAACGTTGAGGATAGTTATTTGACTGAAATAATAAATTTTTATTTTTTAAATTAATCATAAATTTTTCTGCGAAAAAATGACGATTAAACAGTTTCTATTGAACTTTTGGCACAAAAAGATTTCAAATTTATGATTTCAGTCTAATAACTATTTAGTCATATTTAGTCAAGGCATGTTTAATTTATGTCAATGGAATGATGACAGGTATTGACAATTTCGATTCCAAATATCTCGAGAACCATTACTCGTAGAGATTTTTACCAAGAGACCTCTTTTATCTAAAAAAATCGTCAATATATATTTTTTTACTCAGTAGTTTATACAGCTATGGACGAAAAGTTATTGCTCTTCAAACCAGTTAAAAAATAATATGTAGGTGGCGCCCTCTACAGGTAGGGGTCATATTGACATGAAAATCAAATTTCTCATATCAAAAACCTCCCAGACACCAATTTTGATCCAAATATTGACGTTACTTAATAAATTATTTGTAAAAAATCGAAATAAAAATGAAACTTCTACACCCTGTATCTCCGAAACTAAGCATTTTAAGACATACACTTATACGAATTTTTTTACTTATTTTAACCTGCAGAATATGCTGTCAAAGTTTCCGGAATACAGTTTGGACCACCCATAGAGACAATATACACTCACCGACAAAACAAAACGGCCACTAAAAACTAGTCCCAATTTCAAAGTTGGATTTTTCGCGAACCACTCATTAGATTTTGATGATTTTTTTTTAAATTGTAAATTAATTCCTTCTTAACGGATGCTACGTCAGCAATTTTTATTCCGAATTTATTTTGAGCATATACAGGGCACAACAATAAGACGAAGTTTTTTGCCCAAACTTTGTAACACCCTGTAGGGTGCAGCAGCTGCAGTAGCTATTGCTAAATCAAATTACATTGTAGCCTCATCTTTTTTGAGCATTTTTTTTTAATCACGACATTATCTCTGTTTGTATTGGAGATACGCTGCTTTAAAACAAACGCCTTGAAAAAAGCTTTAAAATCAAATCAAACATCAAAACGTATACGTAAACTAACTAAAACAAGAAAATTAAAAAAAAGGTAAAGAAATTTTAAGGGACTAATATCTAGTGTCCACTTGCCTGGTGAAATTTCCCGTTTCCATATACCGATTCCAGGCATCCTGGACTGTTGTTCGAAATATGCCCAGGGTATCGGAGACATAACGTTGACTTCGGCCATCCCCAATTAAAGCAACAATACGAGCCACAATAAAGCCACAACATCCGTTACACATAATGGCATTTTTTAATTTGACAACCGTTTTTCTCATATTGCAAATACTCATAAATCCTTTTTCGCCTATGTCGCCTTGATTATTTACACATAAAACTTTCTGCCTTTTCCGAAATGAATTCTGAATTTTTCCGAGACGTTCGTTTTAAAACAGCATATCTCCAATACAAAAAAAGATAATATGGTGATTAAAAAAACAAAGTGCTCACAAAAGTTGAGGCTACAATGTGATTTAATTTAGCAATAGCTACTACCGCTGCTGCACCCTACAGGGTGTTACAAAATTCGGGCAAAAAACTTCGTCTTATTGTTGTGCCCTGTATATGCTCAAAATAAATTCGGAATAAAAATTTCTGACGTAGCATCCGTTAAAAACGAATTGATTTACAAGTGGTTCGCGAGAAATCCAACTTTGAAATTGGGTCTAGTTTTTAGTGGCCGGTTTTTTTTGCCGGTGAGTTTATATACCGATCTGGTGATCGAAACTGCGTGATCTGGATTTTATCGTGTAAGACAGTGATGTACAGCTCAATGGCAAATCAAATATATTAAAAAGAGATAAAAGTTGGATTGATACGAATAAAATTTCAAATCGTACAAGTAGGCGTCTATGAAAAATATTGCATATCTAGGCCTGGAACGTTCTATTTCCAAAAATATATAGTGATGATTTAAAATACACATTGTACACATACTACTTTGGGTTGTTTTGTTTGATAATTACATTGTTTAAAAGTGGTTAAAAGTTAAACATCTATAATTTATAGACATTAGTACAAACAGTAGGTAGTAGGTCTGAATAGCAAAAGTCATGATTCTTATTTAATAAATGGTAGACAATAGTAGAATTCATTGTTTTTAGTAATAATATTCTAAAACTATAAAAACCTCTCTTTTGGAATCACTCTGAAGATCCGAATTTACCACTAATCTTAAGTTTCTAGATTTGCCACTAATATGAAAAAAATACAGCAATTGATTGTCATTATATGGGCAATGTCACCGATAGAGTAGTTTCCAAGCCAACTGGACGCCGTTTTTTTCGATATACGAAATAATAATAAAAATTGATCATTCCTTTCAAAGCTGGAGCAGCAATTATTTAATTTGCTGACATTTGTATATTAGTATGTAATAGTGTGATCCAGGATCAAGTGGTCAAGTAATATATTAAGATTATTGTTAGTTCCCAGTAATAATTAGTACGCAGAAAGAAAAAAATGAGTACGACACAAACCGACCATCGGGGTACGTCGGGCAAAAAATACCCGTTAAGTTTTTGTTCTTTCTTCCGTATGTGGCTTAGTGTTGGCGGTTGGAATCGCCATGGATGTTTTTAGGCAAAATATGGATTAATATGTTTTGGTGTCTGAAGAAGCGACAATAAAGTCGCGAAACGTCGCAAAAACATTGTTTCCCTTTCGAGCCTTCCCAAACACCCACGATTTGTTTTTTTCTGCGTAGTAATACCGGGTGTGTCTCAAAAGTGGCTCACCCCCTATAACTTTTTTATTTTTTCAGATAAAACAACGATATTTGGTATGTTAGTATAAGATATAAATTGGGATTGATTGACGTATTTAATTATTTTCGGTCACTTCCGGTTTCACCGGAAATGACTACAACTTTTGACTTTTAAATGACACCCTCGGTATTATTTTTTTACTTTATTCGATGGAAAATGACACTCTGAATCGAATGACATATCATATGTCAACTTTTGACATGTTGGCATATGGTTTATTTGAAATTGTAACATGCGGTTCATAACGACAATTTGACTCAAAATACCAAGTGTGTGGTATCAAATTATTCGTAAAAAATGCTTTTTCCAAATATGCTAATGAGCCACCCTCGTTCCATTTGAAAAAATGAAATATGATTAAAAATACGATTTGGGCATCTTTTAACCGGCCAGGACAAGACACCAAAAATATTAGACGATCAAATCTATTTTTCCAAGGCTCCTTGATTAAAAATTAATGTTTTTAACACAGCCATGGCACTCTAGATTGAAATTTAAAATAGAAATTGTTTTTGAGTGAGTATGTCAAAAATTGACATATGATATGTCATTCGATTCAGAGTGTCATTTTCTATCAAATAAAGTAAAAAAATACCGAGGGTGCCATTTACAAATCAAAAGTTGTAGTCATTTCCAGTTAGAGATGGGGACATTCCGGGAATCTTATTTTTAGGGAATGTTCCTGGGAACGTTCCCCAAATCGGGATAGTAATGGGAATGGAAATTTTTTTTAATGTTATGAAAAATTGGAAACTTTCCGGGAAGGTTCCCGGAAATATTCCCCAAAGGGCAGAAAAGTGATAAAGTTAAGAAAATATAACTTTCAAAATATATTTAATTTTTATTATTCTCATAAATCTAATAATAAATCAAGTTGCTGTTGTCAAGGCCTGTTCACAACTTTTCCAATGTTTTGATTACTTTCTCTAAATTTAAGAAAAGTTCCCGAAAAGTGGGGAATGTTCCGAGGAATATTCCAACTCGCATCAAAATACAACTTTCCCGAATTTCAGTCACTTTCCCGACCTTAGAGAAACGTTCCCGGAACATTCCCGGAACATGGGCACGTTCCCTGAGGCACGTTCCGACCTGCACATCACTATTTCCAGTGAAACCGGAAGTGACCGAAAACAATTAAATACCTCAATCAATCCCAATTTATGCCATATACTAACCGTTATTTTCCAAAACAAACCAAACCATACCAAATCTCGTTATTTTATCTGAAAAAATAAAAAAGATATAGGGGGTGAGCTACTTTGAAGAGATTAATTTCCTTGTGCATATAAATAAATATATTTCAGTATGTATACCATACGATTGAAAAAAAAACGGCGTAGAGTTAACTTTGAAATGCCGATCGATGACATTGTAGCATTGATAGCAAACTTTGATGCGATAATTTAATAAAATTATGTATTTTTTAGGGTTTTAAGATATATATTGAACCATATAACCAGAAAAAACTATAAGCACTGGGATATAAAATCTATTTTAAATTAAATGGTACTTTCGAAGTAGTTAGCAAGTACATTAATTATAATGTGGTTACCGATACGCCAAAAAACGGCTAATGCATTTATACCCTGTATAGAATAATAAAGAATCCAAGCTTGGTTCAAATTTTATTTAAATTCTTAGCTTTACATCGTTATATTAATTTTATAAATCTACGATTTATAATATCAGTAAAATGTTACTGTTGTTCACAAGACCAATTAAATATAATATTTACAAATTATTTTTCTTTAATATAAAAAAAGGAAATATATAAAAAAAAATTGTACAAACAATCAGACTGTCAAAAAAGAATAATGAATATCTTTCGACTATATTAACGGCATCCGGCAACAACTCTTAAAAAATATTTGAATCTACTTCTGTGGAAGAACAATGATTGTGTCGAGAAGGGGTTAACTACCCCTCTTAACAATAACAATGGACTAATGGTATATGGCCAGAACGCTATCCTGTATTATCGGAATTTTATGGAGAATTCCAGTTCTGTGCCATACACCTCGCACTTTTGTTAGTAACCGACATGGCTGACCAGCCAAGGCCATAGGAACGATATCAGGATTCCTGAGAAGATTCCTGTTATGAGGGCGGCTCCCGCGAACATTCCCGCTATGGATGCTTGATGTTCTGGAACGGTGCTGCAAAAAGAAAAATACATATTAAGTTTATAAACATAACATTATACTATACATACTAAAATTTGGTAAAAAAATATATACAGGGTGGCCCACCGAAAACGTTCCGCAAGGCATAACGGCCAGGGTAATTTTTTTTTCAGAAAATTCAAAAACACGTCAATTTTGTTTGTGAGGGGGACAATTTTTGCCCCAAAAATGATTGCAAAATCTTCAACCTTCTAAGCGGGGGTGTCATCCCCCCATTTTTTTCAAATGGGAAGGGGGGTCAAGTGGTACCGCAATGAAAAGGGCTTTCTATTCTCTATACTTTCCCGTTTCGTTTTGGAAAATCGGTCGAGTCATTGAGAAAATATGTAGGATTGAAATTTGAAAAGTTTATTTAAACATTTATCCATTGCCTGGAAACTTATATGGTGAAATTTTGATAAAATAATTTAGTACACACTAAAAACACGGTATGTCGCTAGTGGTAGGAAATATAATTTTTAGAGGTTACTAGTTTATTTGGTTGCCTGTGATATGCATATACAGGGTGTTTCCTAATTAATATAAAAATATAAAATCGTTAGAAAACGAATTAAGGCGGGCTCTTAATAAGTATATTTATTTTTTTCTCGACAACCGTTTGATGAACAAGAAAAACTCAAAAGATCAATTTTGTTGAAAAAGGATGGCCAGTCAAGAAAAAAATATATTTTCTTTAAAAAAACAGTGGTGGTGTACCATTTATGTTAAGCGAAAACATCGTTTTTTTTTTAATTTTTAACATCCTGTAGATCAGAAAGGAAGTACATACTTTAGACCTAATGGTTATATAAAAATTGTTTTAAGAACGCATGAGGAATCACACCATAATTTTTTTAGACTAATTCGAAAACACCCCGTATATTGTCAACTTGACAATGACTGCTGATAAATCAAAAAATACCTTTTCAGTGAAAAAAGCCTGATTCTCGCAGAAAAAAATTTGGATTTTTATTGAATATGGGCCTGCGTTTGCAAATACTGGTTTGTTTTTTAATTTTCTATCTATCTAAATTTTAAATATCATAGTCAGAAATAGTTTTATTATTTTTTAACTGTAAAAATGGTGTTTTCTTGTTGTGTTGCATCTTGCAAAGAAACTAACAAAACTGCAAAAATGAACGTAGTTCCAAAAGACGATAAGGTATGTATCTTAGATAAAACAAAAATATATGGTATGTATTCGTTGTTTGATTTTTTTTCGTTCACTTTAAAATCTATAAATCTCGGTCTATTCATTAGACAGCCAGTCGACTTACGATCATTTACATGAAACTCGGTAAAATAAATAAAAAAATAATTGTAAAATATATATATTCGTATGTTTTATTAAAGTTACTCTGATATACTAATATATCAGTGTAACTTTAAAAATAAATCCTTTGAATTCAAATATAAACATAAAAAACATTTACAGCAGAAAAGGCAAAGGCGCTGGGTTAAACGTAGTCTCCACTAAAAACACGGAGGGGCGCTTTGACCCAAAATTTTACTATTAAGTTTCATATCTATCTTAATAGTAGATTATTTTCTTTTATCTATGCATTTATCAGAGTAAATGATAAGGATAAATTCCTTCGACCAATTTGCTGTTTTTTCTTATTATTTCTAGATGTTTACGCATTTTTTCACTTGCCACAAGGTTGAACGATCAGGTTAGGTAGTGTACTTTCTTTTTGAACGGTGTAGTTAATCGGCACAACTGTCGGTACTGGGCTGATGACAACCCCAGGGTTTTTCACGACATGCACACACAAAACCCTCAGAAATTGGACGTGTGGGCTGGTATTTTTAGAAATTCTATTGTGGGTCCTTTTGTTCTTCCTGGAAATCTAACAGGTTATATGTACTTGGATTTACTGGAAAATACCATCGACCCAGCCGTGACATCATAGAGAACAATCCTGGATACGTTGAAGCGGAACTAATATTTCAACAAGACGGTGCACCTCCACATTACTCTCAAAATGTGCGTAATTATAGTAAACGCCACGAATGTTTGGGAGTGATTCATCGCTTGATGAAGTTAGAATCGACACGCGCGCTATAATTTTTACATTAATTACGTAAATTTTTACAGCAGACGTAGGTTTTTAAAGGTCCGGTCTAATCATCTGCCTGCGCTCCTCCTACTTATTCTAAAATGTTAGCGTGATTGACAAAGGCGATACTATATCGCATTTCTTTGATTGATTCGTTTTTGTGCGTCAGTCCATTGGTGTGCTTGCAGTGCGACCAATGGGGCATTCCATTTTATATTTATAACCAACTATATGTTTTGACAAGACTTTGACAGTTAAAACAACAAATTACAACAGATTATATATTCATTATTATAATAACTTGAAACACCACGGCACTGGAATTAAGTTTTATGTGACCTTGAACAGATTAGTTCACATGGTAGCGACCGATAAATCACTCCCAAACATTCGTGGCGTTTACTATATATTTAAACAATAACTTTCTCGGTCGGTCGATAGGACGAAGGGGTGCAATTGAGTGGCCTCCCAGGTCATCCGACTTGACTCCTTTAGACTTTTTTCTATGGGGACACATAGAAAGTAAAGTGTATAGCACTCCACCCGCCTCATTAGAAGACCTGCAAAGACGAATTATTGATGTTTGGATAAAGTGACCCCGCAAGTTCTTCAGAATGTTCTAGAACGGGTTTGGAAATAATTTTTCAACCCATTCAACAACATTTTCAGCATTTGCTTCATTAATAAGGTAAGTTTTTTTTAATTAATTCAATTTATGCGTTTTTTGCAAAAAGTACTTCTCAAATTTCAATCCTTCATATTTTCAAAATGACTCGACCGATTTTTAAAAACGAAGCGGGGAAATATAGAGAATAGAAAGCCTTTTTCATTGCAATGCCAGTTGACCCCCCTTCCCATTTGAAAAAAGTTGGGGGATGACACCCCCGCTTAGAGGGTTGAAGATTTTGCAATCATTTTTGAGGCAAAAGTTCCCTCACAAACAAAATTGACGTGTTTTTGGATTTTTTGAAAAAAAAAATACCCTGGCCGTTATGCCTTGCGGAACGTTTTCGATGGGCCACCCTGTATAGCATAAATGTGTTATAATGAAATATGGAAAAATACCTAAAATAATTAAAATTACGAATTTGTGTAAATATGGCAACATTGTAAAAAAGTAAAATATGCTTTGGATAGAGAAAAAAAATTCTCTACATTGCACATATTTACACTTTTTTTCTAGTACATACGGTTTAGAAGTTATCGGGACTTCTATAACATTTTAAAATGAGCCATTTCTCCAAAAATTTCAATATTTTTTAATTAATTTATTTTTGAATTTAGAAAAAACTTTATTTGAACTTTTTTATGCAAAATCGCGAGTTTTGTCCAAATCCATTTTTAGAAGTTTCGAAAAAAATTATATAAGGGCCATTTTAGCCGAAATATTGAAAAAGGGAACGTATAAGAAAAAAACTATTCTGTTCCCCTATTCTCTATATTTTTATATCTAGAGGTTTGACGTATTTCAGTTAATTTTAAAAATTCCGACCGCAGCGCTGGATACGGCAGAAATTAGAAGTGCAGAGTATAAAGTATTTCACATAGTTCCGTTACCGTTTATGTCGATCGCATTGAAATAATATTAAAATCGTGGCTTTATCATAATATTGTTACGGATTCCGTGGGTCCACTAATTTAAACTCACGATAAAATACTTAACGAATTTATTTTCTCACTTTATACACAATTACTAACTTATAACACACAACAAACTAACTATTTATAAGATTCCTTCACCAAATTGTCCGATTTTCAATTTTCACGCGGTATATTCAAATTTCAAAACTCTCTCAGTTGTCGATGGCTCCGGCTTATATACTCTATTGACTGCTTCTCGAAATTTCCCCAATTCTCGGAAAGCGTACTTCTTCATACCAGACAATTCTATTGTCTGATTCCCCTTACTTCTCGACTTGACTAAAAGATGGCGCCTGAAAAAGTCTTTTTAATTTCTGGCGGATACGTTGCGGTTGTGCAGGCAACCAGTAATACATTTTTAATTTCTGGCGGATGCGCCATTTTTCTTGACATTGTCCCCTTCTCAAATTTGATCGTCCCGATCAAGGTTTCCTGTCTGGTATCTCTTCAATCGATCCAGATGAACTACTTTCATCTTACTTCTAGGGCTGCGTTGAATCCGGTACACAACATCATTTATCCTCTTGATGACTGTATAAGGACCTTCCCATGCTGGAGTTAACTTTGGGGACCTCCCTTTCTTGCGCTGTGGGTTATATAACCATACCATATCGTCCTGTTGAAATCCCGTAGAATTAGCTCTGAGGTCGTAACGAGCTTTCATCCGGTCACTGGCTAGCGTAATCTTACTTCTCACGGCCTTATGAATTCCCAATAACCTTTCCTTCAGTTCATCCGCGTAGTCCTCTACGTTCGTGGTGCTGTCGTCTGGTGATCCGAACACCAAGTCACAAGGCAACCGTAATTCTCGACCAAATAAAATCTTCGATGGTGAAAGTCCGGTGGTGTTGTGAACTGCACTTCTATATGCCATTAGGAATAGTGGTATATGCTGATCCCAATCTCTTTGATGTTCATCCACCATTTTCGAGAGATGTTCTTCAATGGTCTTATTGAATTTCTCGACCATCCCATCAGACTGCGGATGTAAAGCTGTTGTCCTAGTCTTGTGAATACCAAGCAGACCACACATCTTCTGGAACAGTTTTGACTCGAAGTTCCTTCCTTGGTCAGTGTGAAGCTCTAAAGGAATTCCAAATCTACTGAAGACATTATTGACCAATACCTCAGCTACAGTCGATGCTTCTTGGTTTGGAATGGCAAAAACTTCTGGCCATTTACTGAAATAATCCATCGCCACTAAAACGTACTTGTTGCCCTTGTTGCCCGTGGGCCTGCAATGTAAACAGCGATTCTTTCGAATGGCAGTCCAACATTATATTGTTTCATTTTTCCCCTAGATCGAGTGCTTGGTCCTTGGCTGGCTGCACAAATTTTACATTGTCGACACTATTTCTTGACATCTTCGCAATAATCCACCCAGTAAAAGCGATCTCTCAGCTTGCTCAAGGTCTTGTTTACCCCAAGATGGGCTCCAGATTTACCACCGTGAATTTCTTCCAATACCTGGGTAACTTTCTTCCTTGGTACCAGTAACTGAGTTGTTACTGTGCTGCCATCCGCACTTTCCCATGTGCGCTTTAACAATCCATTCTCAATAACCAGTGATTCCACTGAGCCCAGAGAGCTTTGAAAACGAGCCCTCTGTTTGCAATATCCTGCCACGGTGGTCTCTCGCCGTTACCTTCCTTGAGCCGTAGTATTGCTCCGATGTCTGGATCTTCCATTTGGTCGTTCCTCAATTGTGTCGTCGTCCACTGTTCATCGGTTCCAAGCTTAAAACTCCTTATCATGACAGTAATTTCACGTTGTTCCGTTTTACTGCAGTGCTTACAATCGATTTGACAGGGTCTTCTGGATAAACCGTCTGCGTTACCATGCATCTTTCCAGCACGATGTTGGATGGTAAAGTGATACTGCTGGAGCTTCTCGAGCCATCGTGCTATTTGACCTTCAGGTTGTTTCATCTCCATAAGCCATTTGAGAGCCGCATGATCTGTCCTAATTAAAAATTCTTGGCCATACAGGTATTTATGAAAATGATCAACTGCCTTCACAATTGCTAGCAGCTCCTTCCGGGTAACGCAGTAATTCCTTTCTGGTTTAGATAGAACTCGACTGTAATATTCTATCACTCGTTCTTCGCCATCTTGCACTTGTGATAGCACTGCACCGATGCCGATGT
Organism: Sitophilus oryzae; assembly: GCF_002938485.1. Taxonomy (NCBI): domain Eukaryota; kingdom Metazoa; phylum Arthropoda; class Insecta; order Coleoptera; family Curculionidae; genus Sitophilus; species Sitophilus oryzae. The sequence continues at coordinate 178,750 of NW_022146902.1, read as the reverse complement.
TGCTGGCGTCGGTATCCAGGATATACCTCCCTTGTTGTTGTGGGTAGGCTGAATAGGACTTGAACATAAAGCCGCCTTAAGTCTTCCAAAGGCTACATCACAATCGGTGTTCCATTCGTAGCCGACTTCATCACCTGTAAGTCTATGTAAGGGTGCAGCTATATTGGCAAATCCCTTGACAAATCTTCTGTAATAGGTGCATAAACCCAGAAAACTTCTAAGTTCATGTTTGTCGCGAGGTTTAGGCCAATCCTTGATCGCAGCGATTTTCTTCTGGTCGGTGTAAATTCCGTCTGCCGAGACTACATGACCCAAGAATTCCACTTGTCGCTGGAATAAGCTACACTTCTTCGGGTTCAAGTACAGGTGAGCATTCCGTATGCGGCCAAAGACTTCTTCTAAATTTCGCAAATGCTCCTCAAAAGTTCTTCCCATAACCAATACATCGTCGAGGTAAACCAAGCACGTTTTCCAAGTTAATCCTCTTAACACCACCTCCATGAGACGTTCGAAAGTGGCTGGAGCATTGCATAATCCAAACGGCATGACCTTGAATTGGTTAGTCCGTTTCCTGTAGAAAAGCCGTCTTTTCTTTGTCTTCCTCGTCCAGACCAACTTGCCAGTATCCACTCTTTAAGTCGAGAGTGGAGAACCAGCACGAACCTGCGAGAGTTGTTAATGTGTCATCTATACGTGGCAGTGGGTAGCTATCTTTCTTAGTGACGTCATTGAGCTTCCTATAATCCACGCAGAATCGTGTACTACCATCTTTCTTCGTTACCAAAACAACAGGAGATGACCATGGACTCGATGATTCTTCGATAACTCCATCTTCTAGCATCTTATCTACCATTGTCTCCATTTCTTGTTGTTTGGAAAGGGGCACCCTTCTAGGACGTTGTCGAATCGGCTGAGCATGACCAGTATTAATCCGGTGCTTCACAAAATCCGTTCTTCCACTGTTGTTCTTCTCAAAAATACTGCCATGCTTTAGCAGGAACTGCTTAGCCTTCTGTTTCTCCTCAGGTGTTAGGTGATCCCATGGCTGTTCTAGATGTTTTAGTGTTTCTTGGGATGCCTTTTGTGTAACAGCTGACGACACTTCATCACATCGGGTGACACTTCTTACAGGTTCGCAGATGGCTATCTTGTCACCTTTTTTTAATCTTGACACAATTCGGGAAACATTCGCAACTCTGATCGGTATATTCTTCTCGGTGTTCACCAATGACTTTCCTACTAAGTACCTATCTTGTTTGTTGTCGCTACTTTGTACCAGTCCAACACAGCACCCAGCGATTTTCTCCACTTTACCGAATACGATCTTCTCGGTATTACCAGGTATCACCACAGTTTCCGCTGATCTTACATCCATTCTTCCTGGTCCCTTGTCTGGAGATAACATAAACTCTTCATTTCCGATATTCAGGATATTTCTCTGGTGATCGAACGAAAATCCATGTTGACGAATCACATCCATGCCCAAGATGAAGTCATCTTCAATATCTGCCACTAAAACGCTATGCTGGAACTTCAAATTTCCTAACTTCAGTTCGACGATAGCCTCTCCGTACAACGGCCATTTCCCCCGTAACTGTACGTAAACACACTCTTCTTCTCAGAGGCACCAGCTTCAATCCTTGCACTGAGTTAGCCCGCACCAACGAAACCATAGCGCCAGTGTCCACTGTCATTCGGATTCCCTTTCCATTGACTTTCCCGTCGATCACCAAACTGTCAGCGGTTCTTCCTAGATTTCTAATGGAAAAAATCCTTGGGGCTCTGTTCTCCCCAGTCAATACTCGCCCCTTAGTATTGACTGATTTTAGTTTTCCTGGTGCCTACGTTCTCTGGATGGTGAACGGGATCGCATTTGAACGCGGCAATACCGTTTAATGTGGCCATTCCTGCCACCTCTAAAGCACCTTATGTCCTGGAATCTTCTCTGGTTTTCTGTCTGGGTGTTGCTGACTCCCTTGTTTATTAGTAGCTCACATAGTTTGTCGACTTTCTTACACATCTCCTCCAAACCTCTGTGAGTGTTTTCGGGCTGTTCCTCGACCGCTACCGATCTTATCTTCGGTCTAGGGATGGCGCTAAAAGCAGCTTCGATTTCCAGCGCCCTGACCAGTGCTTCGCTGCTGGTAGAAAATCGGGATATTTGCAGCGCCCTCTCTAATTCGTTGTCCCTCAGTCCGCTGATAAAGCACTGAGCAGCGAGTTCCTCCCTAAATCCTTCCGGTGCTTCTGGATATGCCAGGTGTACCAGCCGACGTAAGTCTGCTTCAATTCCTGCAGACTCTCTCCGGACCTCTGCAGGCGTGTCTTGATCTGTGCCTGGTAAAGTTGGCGTCGATGTTGGTCGCCATATCTTCTGTCCAGTGCAGCGACCAAAGTTTGATATTCCTGCTGTTGGGCTGCAGGAATAGTTTGCAGGAGTTCCAGGGCAGGGCCACGCAGCGCGATGACAAGTGCCGCTGCTTTCTCCTGGTCAGTCCATCCATTGGCAGCAGCCGCTGCTTCAAACTGGCGGTGGTACATCGTCCAGGTGGTTTGTCCATCGTAGGTCGGGGCCTTGAGGTTCGCAGTTCCATGAACGCCAGGTGTCTTTACTTGTACCTTGGTCTTCTGTAGGTCCATCTCTAATTTCTCCATTTTCTGCTGAAGGCGTTCCTCCAGATCTTCTACGGCTTCTTGAAGGTGGATTTCTTGCTTTTCTAAAGTTTTCTTAAGACGGTCCTGATCTTCTTGTCTTTCTTTCTGGCGGCGCGTTTCTATATCTTCTAAAATTTCCCTCCATTCATTCTTCTGACGAATTTCAAAATTGCCTAAAATTTTCTCAAGCCGGTCCTGTTCTTCTTCTTTGTCTTGTTGTCGTTGAATTTTCAAATCTTCGAAAATGTTCTCAAGCCGGTCCTGTTCTTGTTGACGTCGTAGTTTTTCCTCTTCCTTTTCTCTTTCTAATCGGGCTCGCTCTTCTTCTCGTTCTTTACGGAGTCTTTCTTGTTCTTCTGCCTTCTCTCTTCTCATATTCTCCATAAAATCGCCCAATAATTTGCTTACTTCCTCCATTTTCTTCGCTTGTTCCCTTGTACCAACCATAAAAATACTCTAATTCGGTCTAAAATCTTCCAATCCACTTAATTTCTTCTTAAAATCCTCTTGAATCCCACTTCTGACACCAATTGTTACGGATTCCGTGGGTCCACTAATTTAAACTCACGATAAAATACTTAACGAATTTATTTTCTCACTTTATACACAATTACTAACTTATAACACACAACAAACTAACTATTTATAAGATTCCTTCACCAAATTGTCCGATTTTCAATTTTCACGCGGTATATTCAAATTTCAAAAACTCTCTCAGTTGTCGATGGCTCCGGCTTATATACTCTATTGACTGCTTCTCGAAATTTCCCCAATTCTCGGAAAGCGTACTTCTTCATACCAGACAATTCTATTGTCTGATTCCCTTACTTCTCGACTTGACTAAAAGATGGCGCCTGAAAAAGTCTTTTAATTTCTGGCGGATACGTTGCGGTTGTGCAGGCAACCAGTAATACATTTTTAATTTCTGGCGGATGCGCCATTTTTCTTGACAATATTTAAGTATTTGATTTTTTACTAGTGCAGTTATTGAAACTTTAAAACACTGAGGTAAGAGGTTTGTGTGATGTAACGCTGTTTCGGGTAGTAAAAATTAAGTGAAAAAGAACCCGAATTAGACGTCATGTTGTGGTGTAACAAATTCAAATGTTAATAAAATTTATGTATCTTTAAAACATTTTGTTATAGCTGAAATAGCCCCAGTTATGACCCCACTAGCAAAACCGGTGAGCAAAACTATGCTCGTTACCGTAGTTGAACTCATCTAAAAAGTTTTTTTAGCTGGAATGAAACCCTCTGAAGATATAAAAATATTTACTTTTTTTATTTTTAGAATTTTCACAAATTATGCTTTTGCTGCATTATGCTGCATTTGCAATTATGCTGCACTTTAAGAATAATTATACAGGGTGTCCCAGAAATAAGTGCAAGTATTTTAAGGGATGGTAGATCTCGATAAAAAAACATATTTTTTCTTTATCGTTTTTCTAATAAGTCGAAAATAACGGAGTTATTTTACTTTCAAAATTTCCAAAAAAAAAATGATTCTTTGCTCAAATTTTGAGAACCACCGGATCTTCTCTGGATTTTCTTTCTTGTAAATTTAATCTACTACCTATATTGCCATATTATCAAGAAATTATGTTTTTTAACCAATAACTAAAAAAAATTCCAAAAATTTTTTCAAAAAATTCCGAATCGGTGTTAGTTGAGGTTAGTCAGTCAGTTTGTTACGAGAGAATCAGCAGAAGAGAGTAGAAGACGTTGAAGATGTTTCTGTAAGTATTTCTTTAAGTAAACCCTTAAGTCTTGGCATTTCCTGAAATCGTCCCAATAATTTTATCCACACTGTAAACCTTTGTTTAATAAATGTGTTCTTTTCTAATGATTATTTTGATTGAAAGAGAGAACCTGGTATAGCGATCCTAGTGAACAACCCCCAGCTAGGTCGCGACAATATTTTTTTTCGCGAAAAAAACCTCATAGGCGTGTTTCTGGGGTTGAACTATACTACCAGATAAAATACTTGCACTTATTTCTGGGACACCTTGTATAATAAATGTTAGGTATACTCGCTATTTAAACCCGTGTAGTTGTATATGCCGGTTGTTTACGATATTCTGCGATGGTGGCAGCACCGGGAGAGAATGCACCAAGCCTATAGGCTTGGAGCAGCACTCGGTATGGCGAAAAATCAGAACTATTCGACTATTTTATTTCACGTCGTCCCGGTTACCGTTCCTGTTGATCCGATCAACTTGATCGCATTGAAATAATATTAAAATCGTGGTTATGTCATAATATTTAAGTATTTTGGTTTTTACTAGTGCTGTAGTTAAACTATAAACTTCTCAGGCAAAATTAAGAGAAAAACAAGCAGAACTGGGCGTCGCGTTGTGTTGTGACAATTTTAAATGCTAATAAAATTGCCGAAAATGTCAACATGAAAATGAAGGCGTAATTTCGTGATTGTTGGGTGCAATAACACTCAATACAACTCTTCCGGAACAATGTTTTACAGCTTTCCATAAGCTTTATCGCACCGATTTGATCAGAAGTAAAAATGGATTCAGGCAGTTCGATGAAACAAGTGAGTAAAAGTAAAATAAATACGAAAAAATAAATCCTTATAGTTACTTTATTTTTATTACACGGTATCGCTACCCCTCTTGATATTGGCTAATCTAATAAAACATAAAATAGAAACGTTTAATTTATTCTAGTATTGATAATATACCAGATTACCATAATGCCAGATATATTATTAATATCTAATAGAGGCTAATAATTAAGATACTAATGACAGTGAACAAGCGACGACACCTCAGTGAAGTCATGATAGGCTTTGAAAAAAAAAACTTCTGAAGTAAGATTTTAACGTTAAAGCGTTATTAGATCAACATTTTGATAGTCTCAGCAGCATTTTTATCATATCAGCACATATCAGTTGCGCACTCTCAGCTTCTCATATCCGCTTTAGTCATATTTCTTGCGCAGGCTCTACGGCTAATACTTTAAGATATATAGCAGAAAGCTATTCTTAAAGAAACACCCGGTACATTGTTTCTATATGATACTTTTCAATATTTTTGCAAAAATTTAGATATTTGAGAGTATCATGCACTATATGTATAATAAAAAAAGAAATCGAAATATACATATTTTTATATAAACTATTACCTGACTCAGGGATACCTACCTAGGAGCGTACATCATTGCTATTGAACTGAAATAACCACTGGTAAGTGCCATTGTGGCTGCTATAAACCAATAGACATAGTCGTTGTCTATGCCAACTGGTAAAATCCTCTGAATTCCTATCGGCTGGTAATTGCAAAACAGGTACAGTGGTATATAAAGGAATCTCAACGTTACAGGGATCCACAGATATTCTTTTTTGGGCTAAAAATTTCAAACAATATGAGTACGTAAACAAATTATCGAGCAGCTTCGAACAACAACATAAAACGTTAAAGGCTTACAGTTCGTAACTTTACTAAGTTCCAGGTCACTTTTAAAAAGGCCCTACACGCAACGATATCTGAGTGATTTGAACTGATCTACAGTCCTTCGATTCAGTCTAAAGACTTTAAATGTATTTGGTCTGGACCTATCATCTGCAAGTGAAAGAAAACAAAATAAAAGTTGCAACAACTTATCATATGCCAAAATGCGTATACGTATTATTAAAAGTACGTGTTGTAGGAAAAGTTGCTGCAACTTTTCTTGCATGCAAGTAAAATTGCGAACTGTAAAACGTTTTACTATAACCATGTTAGCATCATAGGCAGATGAAAACTAGCTACACATTGAATAGGTTACAGTCTTTAAATGTAAGGCTATAGAAACTACCATTAAGGCCAACCAGCAAGAGACGTGGCAACACTGTAAGGACTGCGCGACAGCTTGAAGACTGTGGCCAGTGATAGATAGCAAAGAGACAAATCAACTACTAGAGCACAAAAAGAACATAGTACGCATAATTGTGTCGTCACTGGAAACCGCTCCACGGGAATAAACCTCGTGAGATGGAAGATTTCTAATGACGACTACTGCAGAGAAGAAACCATAGAGCACCTGCGTAGCAGAAATCAACGTGAGCGACATTGGGAACTTTGTAAAAAGCCAGAAGTGCTTTAACGTAAAGAAAAAATAGGAGGAAGGTATGGTACAATAATACAGGGGTATCGCAATAGGCCCAAGACCCCAGCAACCTAACCTACAATGTTAATATTATATAGAAAAATCATTGGTATCGGGAAAGCTCAAAGGAAACAATTATATTCTGTGGGTCGTCAGGTATTAAAACATTTAAAAAATGCCTATACCTATGTGGCGGATTCATCTCTCCAACAAAATTCTATATCAATCTACAAAATAATATAGTTATTTTTTGTAAACACTGCTGCGTTAATCCAAACGAAAACTACTTGTCAGCAGTTATGATTACAGATATGCAAATGTGCCTAACGAACAAAAAAATGCTTAACGTTTTGGAAAGTTTATCTTTCCGTCGTCCGAAGGCAAAAAAAATACAAAAAATAAAGAAAAAACTATTTAAAATATTTAAGTTCAACTATTCGAGAACACTTTATTTTTTTAAACCAGATACGTCTACAAAAACCGTTGACGTTCTGTTAAAATGACATTATATCAAGTTAAAAAAGTTAAAACATTTAGTATTCCCAATGCCTACGAAAATGATCTATGGCGACTCTATAACCGGTTACACTAGAAAAACATACACGATTTGAACAAATAAACTACGGAAACTTTTTTGTACGATGCACACCATCGTTAGTACAGTTCGTCTGCTGGATCTGTGTCTATGAAAGGAATGCGGACAAAAAACATTTAAATAAACAGCAATATATTTTATACGTCGACTTGACGAGTACGTCACCGCAAATCGCTCCGCCCACTCATTTTATTGGCTACTTGCAAATTTGTCGAATTTTTATTGATGGGACGCGTCGTGTAATTTTTTATGAAAGACATCGAGAGAATATCGTTTCCCCTCCCACGGATACCCCGTGGCCACAGAACGGACAGACGTACTGTATATGATGTGGTACTAGTTTTAGTGCCTGGAGTCGCGAAACGTCGCACAAAATATAATTATTTCCTTTGAGCCTTACCAATACCCACGAATCTTTCTATATATTAATTACTGGGAACAATCCAGTATACAATAATCATAATTTTAATAATCTAATGATATCAAAAACTTACCCATATATAATATGAAGGCAAAATGCTTCCAATCATAGCAAAAAATATTGAACGTAAGGAAACATAGAATTTGTCGATATATTTCGCCATTTTGAATGAAAAGTTTGACTGCTCTTTTTAATATCTGAAAAATATGATTTATGTAACATTAATTTTAATAAGTTTTATTAGTTGTTTGAAATGTTGTTTTATTAGTTTGTAACGAAAATAAGCACTTCCAAGACATATTCCTGAAGAAGCATTACATTAAATGCGAAACGTCAAAGATATATTTTTAATTGACCATAGACACAATACCCAAGAAACAGCTAATAAGACTTATTATATAAAGGCTAAAGAATAATTACATTCGTTAATTTTAACTACTTAATAATCTAAAACCTAGAGGTATAATTTACAAGAAGCTTACTGAAAGAAGCTACAACATATCATTCAGCTCATTCAGTATAACCAGCTTACTAGAACTACAGCTTATTGAGTATCCGTATCCGTATTCCCTTACACATAGCTTATAGAATAGCAAATTTCAATATAAAAGACCATAACTGGTACCTACTGAAGAGGCTGTTATCTACTTCACAAAAGATGACGATTGCGTCAGACTTTTTTTCTTTTTTTTTTCTGACAATTTTTTCAGAGTACTATTGAACGAATTTATTACCGTTATAAGGTGATTAATATAGCATAGAGGATATAATAGAGGTTAGAGATGAGGAGAAAATCGCAAACTGCGATTAAAGCTTGATTTTCATGCATCCGTTGTCCGACGATACGATAATACGATACTAATTTTATTGGTTGAATTTAAAGGCTTCAATTGGTTAACTATTTCTAACCAATCGAAGTCTTTAAATTCAACCAATAAAATAAATATCGTATCATCGTATGGTCGGATAATGGATGCATGTAAATCGCTTTAATCGCAGCGATTGTAAATTCGCGATCGCAACCTGCAATTCCTTCCATAGCAAACTGCGACTTGCGATTGAAACATCTATCTGCCGATTTTTGGATTTTAGGTAACCAATATTACACCAGTTGTGATTTGCAATCGCAGTGGTACGCGAACGAAAATCCCAGCATTGCGATTTTCGTTCGCATCGGCGCGGCTGTGCATCGACACGGCACTGAGCGACTGAGCAGGCGAACGAAGAGCTGGGAACGAAAATCGCAGCGCTCGAAAACATTGCAATTTTCATTCGCACCGGCCGGCGGCAGCGCGGCATCAACACGGCAGTGGGCAGGCAAACGAGGAGCTGAACATAAAAACTTGGTGCCTTCAACATCAAAACTGGACAACTGAGAATTGGCAAAATGTTTTTTTTTTTTTCGGATGAGAGCAAAAATTGGTCTAAGATCAGATGACCATCGAATTTGGTCTCTCAGAGCTCCAGGAAGACGAGCGAGACTCCAGGCTGCCAAATCTGTACCAAGATATAAAGGAGGAACTGTAATGTTCTGGGAGGTATTATGCTGGGAGCAAAACTCCATTGTTACCACTTCAACAAACTTTATCGGGTCGGAGGTATGTTGATTTAGTGCTAGAACTAATCGTTAGTCTTTGGAGAGCTGCAATTGGGGATAATTTTAACTTCATCATAATACCTAACCTCTCCGTACCAGCAGAGTGACTACAGAATGTCTTGAAACGGAAGGTGTCATATAGTTTCAGACTGGCCTGCATGTTCTGCCAGATCTAAACCCTATCAAACACTAGTGGGACCAGCTCAAAAGAAGGATTAGAGCTCGTCGAAACAATTCAGGAAATCTCGCACAGTTTGTTGATGCAGCATTAGCAGAATGGGAAAACATACCTCAAAACAACGCTGATAATTTAATAAAAAGCATGCCAGCACGGCTAGAAGCTTGCATAAGGGCTAGAGGTGGCAACAAGGATTTTTGAAATTATCAATTTTCTCTTTGTTTTTGCTTTTTTGACCTTTTTAAAAATTTAAATTCATTTCGTTTCAGAAACTAAAATAATACCATTGTGTTTATTTTGGGGAAGTGATTATTTTTTTTATTGCTATATGGATTATTTTTCATTAAAAGTCATTGGTAAGGACCGAGTTTTATTCATAAACACAAAATGTTCATACATCTCAGAAACTATGAAAAATAACAGATGATTCCGTATAAGTTTGGTTGTGTGTATTAGTACAACTTGATTTCTTAGTTCATCGGAATATTGAATCGAACTGTACAGGGTGGGTCAAATTGGACGCTTTTAAAGGGAAACACCCTTTTCTATAGGAGATAGACGAAAACTAATATCGGTGTCTGGAGCTCAATTTTTATCAAAAACATGATGGTGGAAACCGCACATCGATATCTATTACCGTTTCGGAGTGTTTTTCAAAAATGTGCGTTTTTATAAAATCGGTATAACTTTTTTGCTATGGAAAATTTTGTATTTTTGTGAAAACATTTCTAAAGCACTTTTTTACGTAAAATTTAATGGTTTATGTATTTTTTTTTAAATTAATAATTTCATAATTATCAACAGAAAATTTGATTTTATATATGGGACACCCTATAATTTTCTAATTAATTGAAAAGAATTTAAAATTACCTTTCCAAAAATATAGCATACTTGATATATTGCTCGATTCCTCTTCGAGATATAGAGTTTTTAAAAATTCGCCCACTTGAATAAGTAGGCTTTGATCGATGCCGACTGCAATGCAAAAAAATTCTAGCTGTGAACAGCAATTAAAACGAAAATTATATTGTCAATGAGAGATGCAGAATTTTATAATAATTTAAACAATATTTAGCGACATTAACACATTCAAATTATATCTAATAACAATAAAAATGAATAGCAAACCAAGACATGAAATTTTGCTACAGGTGTGTGATTGGCATGTCGACCGTCTTCTATTATGGACAGACGGGACCGTTTTTGAACATTTCTCGCGGAATTCATTAACTCCGTGGGGTGAAAGATACCCCCGCATAACCGCTGAGTACTTTTAAACAAAAACCTTTATTCTTCCGCAAAAATAAAAATCCACTATGGATAACAGGAATTAAGTCCGGCGGCCTCGACGGCCAAGGGCTGGGATCGTTTTTACAGAATTCTATTATTCCGCGAAATACAAAAGTTATGGGCAATTTTCCAACTGGTCAAAAATTCAAAAAGACCCTGTATCTGGGTTAGCAGTGAAAATATCAACAGGCGGTTTATGCCATTAAACGTTTCTCAGAAATCGAGCCCATGACATCTATGTCGGTTTTGCTCTATCTAGTCAGGAAATAGGGTTTCTCTGTTAAAACAGACCAATTTCGACCACCCTGTACATTACTTTTTTAATTCGTTAGAATTAGAATATTTAGTAAGACGCAATCGTCTTCTTTCGCGAATTGTACTGTACAAAACCATTTTATCATAGATAATTACCTGCTTGAACAGCTGGAAAAGTAGCTAGGGTAACGAAGAAAATGAAAAATACGTTGTACAATTGCGGGAAAGCTTTCTTAATGATTTCCATATATGGTTGTTTTTCGGTTACGGCCGTAGTCGCTTTTCTTTGCTCCTGCATTTTCTTTTCTTTTAATTCATAATGTCTATAGAATCTCTGAAATTGAAAATCAGTTAAGCCAATCGTTTAACATTAATTTGTCCAAAATAATATGTCGTTTAAAGTAAAAGAATTTCGGACTTCTATTGTCTTTATTTAATTTTTGCTCACACAATATTTCGGTTAGATATATCTAATCTAAAATCTAAAATTACTAAGTTTATACATATACTAGAGCCGAGCATTCCTTCGTGAAAATGTTGGGTGCAGAATAGTGGTTGCCATATTGTTGAAATTTCCATACTTGGATGGCTAAATATGACTACGGCTTTCTTTTAGCACTCCCAAGGTACCTGCTAGATGCTCTCTCTTTCTCTTGTTTCGGTTTTGTTTTTGTTAAGACACTCCTTAGAGTAGTCTCAGACTTAAAAACTGTTATTTTTTTACTGCTTGATAGGGTTTGGAGGTCCCGGGATCTCGGTGTGTGTTTATCGCCAAAATCCCGATAATAAATCCAGGGATCCCAAAAATCTCAAAAATATACAAATGCAGCAGTTTTCATGGCTGTAATTATGCCTCGACTATCTTTTATTTTTATTAGTATGTAAAATTCGTAATGCTTTGCCTCATAGTCATAAATTTGAACCTTAATGTACCTCTAATGAAAAATGGAAAGTCTAGTGGTCCTGAAGGAATACCAGCGGAACTTCTGAAATGCGGACCAAAAAATTTGGAAAAAAATTCTCGTTTGTATTTTCACTACATATATTATAACGCGGAGCCCATATCTGATTCATGGAAAACGCCATGGATAACTCTGATCCACAAAAAAAGTAAGAAAAGACATTTGTACTAATTACAGATGTATAGCTGTGTCTGACACTCTTAGCAGACTGTAGGGAAAAATACTTAAAACCCTAATAGAAGATGAATTTAGGCCCCATGAGATTGAAGAACAAGCCGGGTTCAGGGCAGGCCGCTCATGCATTGATAATATCTTTCCAATAATAATTCAGATCATTGAGAAAAAGACGGCAACGAATAACGACCAAATTCATCTCCTGTTTGTGGACCTTAGTAAGGCTTATGATACGGTACCAATTAAGAAACTATGGGAAGTTCTCGAAAAAAGCCCAATAAATATAACACTAATAAAAGCGGTACAGCAACTTTACTGCAATTGTTCCGCAAGAAGTAAAATAGGCCCAACTCAATCTGAATTATCCCCAATATCAAAAGGTCTAAAACAGGGTTGTTGCCTGTCCCCAACTTTATGTAAAATCTACCTATCAGAAGCTCTTAAGCACTGGCGCAAGAAGTGCTCTCAGATGGGAATATCTATTAATGACAACCTTTCTCTGTATACTCAGCATTTCGCCGATGACCAGATAGTAATGGCCCAAGACAAAGAAGACCTAGAATACATGACCAGGAAACTGATAGAGGAATACGAGAAATAGGGACTGGAGCTAAACAAGAAGAAGAAGTGTTGGTGGCGATTTGGAAGACCTAGTATTAAATAACAATATAAAAATTGAAGCTTGCGAAGAATATATGTATTTAGTGGTAAAAATCGCAAGCAAAGGGAGATGCGAAAAGGAAATCGAAGAACGGATTGGTAAAGGCAGAAAGGTGATAGGAGCGCTGAACTCGGTGCTTTGGTCTGGGGATATCTTGGATCACAGAAAAACATAAGAAGTTGTTGTCGACCGAAACGGCCTTCTGGCGAAGATCAGCCCGAATCTCCCGTTTAGACAGAATTAGGAACGAGAGAATACGTGAAAAAATGAAGGTGGAGGGTAGATTTGATTAGATTAGATTCTTAGAGGTAGATTAGATTCATTCTCCAGTCCTATCCTTTTCACAAAGTTTAGCAACTTAGAGACTGAACCCTCCATGTAGCTCCTTAGCAATGGCCTATCATTGCCTATTACCGGGAACCGCACATTTGCCAGGCTGTCACACCGACATAAAATGTGTTCTGACGTTTCTTCTTCAGATTGGCAGAACCTACACATAGCTTCGTCTGTCAATCCCATCAGCTTTAGATGCCTATTTAGCTTACAATGCCCTGTTAGTAGACCTACTACAGCTTTGACTGTCTTTCTGTCTTTGCTTATCAAGTCTACCGTGAATTTTGGCGAATGTTCTACAATGAACCTTTTCGCCTGTCTCTGCCCTGGTGAGTTTCTCCACCATTCTAGAGATTTGTTGGCCACCCATCGTTCCGTGGCCATTCTCGTGACCGCCTTTGCAACGCCGCAGAAGGGTTCTGTGCCTATGATTGGCATTGATGAGCCTTGCTTGGCCCTTTCATCTGCCTTTTCGTTACCCTTGTGACCAAGGTGGAGGGTAACATTGTACAAGATATACAAGAAAAACAACTGTACGATCATGTACAACGAATGGCTGACGATAGAATACCAAAGCAAGTGTTGCAGTGGACATCTAGAGACAGACCTAAACTTTCCTGGAATCAAGGAATCGACAGAGCCATGTCGGAAAGGAACCTACTACCAGGAGATTGGGACAACAGACGGAGGTGGCGCATGGAGACCGGAGGGCGACGAAGGACGCTGTAAAACCGGATAGAGATAGCAGTCTACACAGATGCTTCCGTAACTTCAGGAGGCACATGTATAGGCATCTTCTCAGAGCAACTAGACATCCGAAGATCTTCGGATCTATTCGGAGGCTATTGGATGGCTGTAATGTTCTACAAGCAGAGGTTTACGTTATAAAGGAAGCGGCCAGTTGTATACGAGAGAAAATCGTTGATAGACCAATAGGAACTATCGTGATATACTCTGACAGCTTGGGCGCTTTAAGAAGCATCACCATGCAATCAGATTTGAGAAAGATCGAGAACTATGATGGACTGCCGAGAAGCACTGTCTTGGCAGCGTCAAAGCGGGGCGAGGCCACAGCAATGTGGTGGACAACCAAGAAGCGGACGGACTCGCCAAAGCGGGGGTCAGCTTCAACACACTGAAGGAAGCTTTAGAAACTACCATCAAGGCCAAGCAGCAAGAGATATGGCAACACCATCAAGACTGCACTACAGCTCGAAGACTGTGGGCAGTGGTAGATAGCAGAAAGACAAAACAACTACTAAAGCACAAAAAGAACCTTGTACGCATATTTTTAGGTGTCATCACTGAAAACTGCCCCGCGGGGGTAAACCTCGTGAGATGGGAAGATTACTACTGCAGAGAATGCGGAGAGGAAGAAGAAACCATAGAGCATCATCTGCTCTGCACTGGAATACCGACGCTTTAAAACTTTAGGACAAGGTTTTTCGGAGGGACTAGAGGAAGCAGCAAAAGCCAACATCAGCAACATCGGGAACATTGCAAAGAGCTGGAAGTGCTTTAATGCAAAGAAAGAATGAGAGGAAGGTTTGGTACAATAATACAGGGAAACGCAGTAGGCCCAATGCCTTCGAGTGAGTGATTAAACAGGATCCCAAACCCCAGCAACCTAACTTACCTCTAACAAATAAATAAACAGCCAAGATTAGTTGATAATTTGGCAATAAGCAAACATCAGATTTCCCTACCGGACAGGGGTAACGACGCAGACAGAACTTTTGAACGCGGATTGTTTCATGCAAAACAAAATTTAGTTAAATTAAAATTAAATGTTAGAATGGCATAGATCCGGCAGAAATGGGACGTGGATGTAGGTCCATGAAGCTTCATGTAACTCCGGATCCGGCTCTTTTAGAATACCGGATCTACCTATCTCTATCCGCTACTGACAAAAACATCCAGAAACGGTAGACAGAAGTTTTCTCTGTCTCAATCGTACATTTGATCGAGTTACTTTGTGAATTGATATGACTAAGAACGGAACCCAACTGTCTATCGGTTCCATTCCAGATCATAAAGGTATCGACTGCTCTGACTTAGGTTTGACGACTACGGTACTAACGGCATTGGTTTCGCAAACCATATTCCATATACGCTATCACTGGAGAGAGCGAGGAACCATCATTTTGGACATAAAATTTGTCATTAGCTTGAATGTAAGGATTACGCAGACAGAACCTTAAAAGCTCCATCACACCCCGAAGAAGCAGCGAAGTTAACTAGGAAAACGTTACGCCATCCTTCAATCTACCGTCGAGATTTATAGGATTTCGATTAGTACACACTTGATAACGATCAGTGGCACATCTGACTGAAACGTTTTGTGCAGGTAAAAATTAAATAAAGACAATGGATATCCGAAATTCTTTTAGTTTCAATACTGAATCATTGTCTACCACGTTCAAAGAAATGTTTTTTTTTAGTTCAACCCTGAACTACCACTCCTAAGCTTCATTCAGAACCTCGCAATTAGTGGAATAAATTAGTAGTTTCAATTAGCGTAGAAGTTTGTTCCTCTAATTTGAGTGTGAGCATTCATAACGTCAAAATTAGTGGTAGAAATTTTCAATTAGTGGAAAAAGTTATCAACCTTTTAACTTTTTCCAATAATTATACTTCAAAATTTGCGAGGAATGTCATTTTGGTCTTTGATTATCATCCGTCAATACAAAATGTGGTTAGAAAGGTTAGAAATCAAAAGTTTATTGGTTTATAAGCTAGATATTAAACTTTTTCTATGGATACAACTGATTACCGCAAGCTGTTGCTAGGATATTCTATTAATTTTAATTGTATTTTTTAGACATTCGGAATGATCGTAAACTAAAAAGTAGTGATAGGATAACTCGAGCGAAAATTAGCTCGAGTATTCGATTATTGAAACAACCGACATCGCTCGATTATGAACGAGCGATGCAAGTGACGAGTACCAAGCAACGAACGCAAGCGATCCTAGAATGAAATAAATTGAAATCCGATTTTAATGTGACATACTCGATAAAAAGCCGAGAGAATTTTCTACATACATTGCAGGTAGCAAATTTATACGACGCCGTATATACCGGGTGCGTCTCAAAAGTGGCTCACCCCTATTACTTTTTTTATTTTTTTAGATAAAAAAATGAGATTTGGTATGTTAGTATATGACATAAATTAGAACTGATTGACGTATTCAATTATTGTTTTCTGTCACTTCCTGTTTCACCGGAAATAACTACAATTTTTAATTTTTAAATGGCACCCTCGGTATTTTTTTTACTTTATTCGATAGAAAATGACGTTCTAAATAGAATGACGTAAGTTGACATGTGATATGTTTCAGAGTGTTATTCAGAGTGTCATTTTCCATCGAATAAAGCAAAAAAATACCGAGGGTGCGATTTAAAAATCAAAAGTTGTAGTCATTTCCGGTGAAATCGGAAGTGACCGTGAAGTTGCCGTTCATTACCGAAAGAATATGTGCCCTGCGCACGCAGCTTACTGCTTGGCGCTTGGCGTTAACGAGTACTTACTAAATGCTACGGACAAAAAAACGTATTTTTAAATACGAGCGATATTTCGCTCGAGTGATCACTCGGTTATTGCAATCGCTTGATACTCGAGTACTCGATTATTGAAATTAATCGGTTTTTCTCATCACTATTAAAAAGTATAAATTGTAATTGAAACCACTAATTTATTCCACTAAAGCTTCATTCAGAACCTCGAAATCAGTGGAATAAAATAGTAATTTCAATTAGTCGTAGAAGTTTGTTCACCTAATTTTAATGTAAGGATTCAGAACGTCATAATTCGTGTAGTAATTTTCAATTAATGGAAAAAGTTAACAAACTTTTGACTTTTCCACTAATTATACTTCAAAATTTGCGAGGAATGTAATTTTGGTCTTATGATTATCACCCGTCAAGAAAAGTTTTGGTTAGAAATCAAAAGCTTATTGTTTATTAGCTAAATAATATGCTTTCTCTATGGATTCAGTAGACTATCGCAAGCTGGTGCTAGGATATTTTATTAATTTTAATTGGGTTTTTTAGACATTGTGAATGATCGTAAACTAAAAAGTATAAAGTGTAATTGAAACCACTAATTGGGAGGTTCTGAATGAAGTTTTAGGAGGTAAATTTCGTTTTCATTTTACTGACTATATTACGCAGACACCTTGTATGTTAATTCAGTTATACTTACGTTCAATGGCAATGCGAAGTAGGTATCAAAACCAATTAATAAAATAAAGAGAGCCGTTATGAAGTAATATATTGCTGCCATTCGGGCGTTCGTGGTAACCAGATTGGACAAAATACTGACAATAGTCGTAAAAGTGCCGCTGATGTTGTTTCCCAAAATTATAGCACCTGTGTATTTAGGCGGAAGTTTGGCAGCCATACCGAAGATCGTGTTCTGATAGATTCCAGTAGCCACTAAAACAGAATAAATAAATATGCTGTCTAAAAAGCATCTAAAAAGCGTAATCACAGTTTTATTATTTTTTATACAGTATGTCCCCGGATTGTCTTTACAAGAGGAAACACTTTTTTTTATTGTTTACTGTCCTCCATTCACGCAATTGTAAAGTTCTGAACTGTTCAAGAACGCGATGCTCTCACTCCATTCAATTGAGTCATAAAGTTCAGAACTGTTCCGCGCCATATGGAGGCACCAGGCTATCGCGCACAGCTCCTTTCAGAACCGTTCTCGAGTAGCCCAGGGCGTAAAGCTCTGAAACTTGAAATTCGCGAATGGAGGACAGCAATTGACATTTTAATTAAAAAAAAACAATTTTATTAAAAAACTTTGCTTATTCTAAAATGAATCCGGGTTATCCATATCGTTTTAGACGTTGAATAAAAAGATTAAGGAAGGAGCATATCAAAAATATTGCAAATTAAATTCCGCTTTATCAGTGCCATTCTAATATACAGTATGTCCCTGATTATCTTTACAAAAGGAAAAAAAAAAAAAACTTATTTTATTATTGACATTTTGTTGTCGCATTGTTCATAAACATTTTTGCTTTGTTTTAAAATGGTTAATCCCAATTTTCCCAAATTTCCATACCTGTTTTTCAACCTTAAAAATTCAAAGTGCCATGCCGGTAATATCATTTAGATTTTATTTTTTTTTTTTTTTTTTTATATATTATTGTTTTGGGTCGCGACAGTTGTACGCGATCTGGCGCTGCTACAGCGGTTGTTAAGAACAACCGCCAAACAATAGAAATAATTTTCTCAGTCAGTCAAAGTCAGAATCAAAAATTTACAGAAATCTTCAAAACCAGCCCCCATTGAAAAAAATACCGAAAAGTGTTTAAGCGTCCATTCTCAAAGTAATTATTGCCATCTCGTAGCCTCACCTCTGAATTCCTACCATCAAACCCTATACCGTGAAAGTGGTGCATTAAAAAACTAAAAAACTGTGTTTTTGTGAACTGTGAACTGTAAACACCAAAAACATCCAGAAACGGTAGACAGAAGTTTTCTCTGTCTCAATCGTACATTTGATCGAGTTACTTTGTGAATTGATATGACTAAGAACGGAACCCAACTGTCTATCGGTTCCATTCCAGATCATAAAGGTATCGACTGCTCTGACTTAGGTTTGA
Source organism: Sitophilus oryzae (assembly GCF_002938485.1). Classification (NCBI taxonomy): domain Eukaryota; kingdom Metazoa; phylum Arthropoda; class Insecta; order Coleoptera; family Curculionidae; genus Sitophilus; species Sitophilus oryzae. The sequence continues at coordinate 159,911 of NW_022146902.1, read as the reverse complement.
CGACTACGGTACTAACGGCATTGGTCTCGCAAACCATATTCCATATACGCTATCACTGGAGAGAGCGAGGAACCATCATTTTGGACATAAAATTTGTCATTAGCTTGAATGTAAGGATTACGCAGACAGAACCTTAAAAGCTCAATCACACCCCGAAGAAGCAGCGAAGTTAATTAGAAAAACGTTACGCCATCCTTCAATCTACCGTCGAGATTTATAGGATTTCGATTAGTACACACTTGATAACGATCAGTGACACATCTGACTGAAACGTTTTGTGCAGGTAAAAATTAAATAAAGACAATGGATATCCGAAATTCTTTTAGTTTCAATACTGAATCATTGTCTACCACGTTCAAAGAAATGTTTTTTTTAGTTCAACCCTGAACTACCACTCCTAAGCTTCATTCAGAACCTCGCAATTAGTGGAATAAATTAGTAGTTTCAATTAGTGTAAAAGTTTGTTCCTCTAATTTGAATGTAAGCATTCATAACGTCAAAATTAGTGGAAGAAATTTTCAATTAGTGGAAAAAGTTATCAACCTTTTTAAATTTTTCCAATAATTATACTTCAAAATTTGCGAGGAACGTCATTTTGGTCTTTGATTATCATCCGTCAATACAAAATGTGGTTAGAAAGGTTAGAAATCAAAAGTTTATTGTTTTATAAGCTAGATATTAAACTTTTTCTATGGATACAACTGATTACCGCAAGCTGTTGCTAGGATATTCTATTAATTTTAATTGTATTTTTTAAACATTGTGAATGATCGTAAACTAAAAAGTAGTGATGGGATAACTCGAGCGAAAATTAGCTCGAGTGTTCGATTATTGAAATAACCGACATCGCTCGATTATGAACGAGCGATGCAAGTGACGAGTACCAAGCGACAAACGCAAGCGATCCTAGAATGAAGTAAATTGAAATCAGATTTTAATGTGACTTACTCGATAAAAAGCCGAGAGAATTTTCTACATACATTGCAGGTAGCAAATTTATACGACGCCGTATATACCGAGTGCGTCTCAAAAGTGGCTCACCCCTATTACTTTTTTATTTTTTTAGATAAAAAAATGAGATTTGGTATGTTAGTATATGACATAAATTAGAACTGATTGACGTATTCAATTATTGTTTTCTGTCACTTCCTGTTTCACCGGAAATAACTACAATTTTTAATTTTTAAATGGCACCCTCGGTATTTTTTTTACTTTATTCGATAGAAAATGACGTTCTAAATAGAATGACGTAAGTTGACATGTGATATGTCATTCTATTCAGAGTGTCATTTTCCACCGAATAAAGCAAAAAAATACAGAGGGTGCGATTTAAAAATCAAAAGTTGTAGTCATTTCCGATGAGACCGGAAGTGACCGTGAAGTTGCCGTTCATTACCGAAAGAATATGTGCCCTGCGCATGCAGCTTACTGCTTGGCGCTTGGCGTTAACGAGTACTTACAAAATGCTACGGACAAAAAACCGTATTTTTAAATACGAGCGATATTTCGCTCGAGTGATCACTCGGTTATTGCAATCGCTTGATACTCGAGTACTCGATTATTGAAATTAATCGGTTTTTCCCATCACTACTAAAAAGTATAAATTGTAATTGAAACCACTAATTTATTCCACTAAAGCTTCATTCAGAACCTCGAAATCAGTGGAATAAATTAGTAATTTCAATTAGCCGTAGAAGTTTGTTCACCTAATTTTAATGTAAGGATTCAGAACGTCATAATTCGTGGTAGTAATTTTCAATTAATGGAAAAAATTAACAAACTTTTGATTTTTCCACTAATTATACTTCAAAATTTGCGAGGAATGTCATTTTGGTCTTATGATTATCACCCCTCAAGAAAAGTTTTGGTTAGAAATCAAAAGCTTATTGTTTATTATATATCTCTATGGATTCAGTAGACTATCGCAAGCTGTTGCTAGGATATTTTATTAATTTTAATTGGGTTTTTTTAGACATTGTGAATGATCGTAAACTAAAAAGTATAAAGTGTAATTGAAACCACTAATTAGGAGGTTCTGAATGAAGCTTTAGGAGGTAAATTTCGTTCTCATTTTACTGACTATATTACGCAGACACCTTGTATGTTAATTCAGTTATACTCACGTTCAATGGCAATGCGAAGTAGGTATCAAAACCAATTAATAAAATAAAGAGAGCCGTTATGAAGTAATATATTGCTGCCATTCGGGCGTTCGTGGTAACCAGATTGGACAAAATACTGACAATAGTCGTGAAAGTGCCGCTGATGTTGTTTCCCAAAATTATAGCACCTGTGTATTTAGGCGGAAGTTTGGCAGCCATACCAAAGATCGTGTTCTGATAGATTCCAGTAGCCACTAAAACAGAATAAATAAATATGCTGTCTAAAAAGCACCTAAAAAGCGTAACCACAGTTTTATTATTTTTTATACAGTATGTCCCCGGACTGTCTTTACAAGAGGAAACACTTGTTTATTATTTACTGTCCTCCATTCACGCAATTGTGCAGCTCTGAACTGTTCAAGAACGCGATGCTCTCACTCTATTCAATTGAGTCATAAAGTTCAGAACTATTCCGCGCCATATAGAGACACCAGGCTATGGCGCACAGCTCCTCTCAAAACCGTTCTCGAGTAGCCCAGGGGCGTTATTCTGTAAAATCGTCGGTATCGGTAAGTTACAACAGCTCTCGATACGTATTTGTATATAGTAAAAATGTGTTAATTGTTGTTGCCATAGTTACCGATCGGTCCTATGGCAGATATCGCAAATTTGTACCGACGAAAATCGGTATCTCAACCGTGCCCTTGTCAACCTCACGGTAGAGATACCGAGAGTCGTCGGTACAAATTTGAGATATCTGTCATAGGGCCGATCGATAACTATGACAAAAACGATCAACACGACGCTAATTGGCCGTACGTACCGATAGCTGTCGGTAACTTGCCGATACCGACGATTGTACAGAATAGCGCCCCAGGGCGTAAAGCTCACTTGAAATTTGCGAATGGAGGACAGCAATTGATATTTTAATTAAAAAAAAAACAATTTTATTAAAAAACTTTGCTTATTCTAAAATTGTCAATCCGGGTTATACTTTACCAAATATCCATATCGTTTTATACGTTGAATAAAAAGATTAAGGAAGGAGCATATCAAAAATATTGCAACTTAAATTCCGGTTTATCAGTGCCATTCTAATATACAGTATGTCCCCGGATTGTCTTTACAAGTGCAAAAACTTTATTTTTTATTATTGACATTTTGCGAAAAATGCATTCTCCATAAACATTTTTGCTTGTTTTAAAATGGTTAATTCCGTTGATACTTTTCCAAATTTCCATACTGTTTTAGAGAAAATTTAAAAAATGTGAAAATATAGTTGAATTTTTTTCAGTCCTAAAAATTAAAAGGCGTTTCTATGGTAATATCATTTAGATTTCATCATGAGATTGGAAAGCCCGTTAAAATATATAATTGTTTTGGGTCGCGATCGTTGTACGCGATCTGGCGCTGCTATAGCGGTTGCAAAGAACAACCGCCAAACAATAACAGAAATAATTTTCTCTTGTCAAAGTCAGAATCTTCAAAAATTATAAAATCTTTCAAAATTTAAACCGCCTTCATTGAAAAAATACCGAAAAGTGTTTAAGCGTCCATTCTCAAAGTAATTATTGCTATCTTGTGAGTTTCATTTAAATTTTACTTACTCAAACCCGTGATAATTGTGAAAAAGTGGCATTAAAAACTAAAAAACTGTGTTTTTGTGAACTGTGAACTGTAAACACCATCGTGGATCGTGGCATAACGTCGGTTTCCAATGTTTCATAGGCATTTCACATACATGTCCTTATATAAAATAAAGTTTCTTGTATGCAACACACTGTATTTTATTTATAAAATTAAAAGAAAATAATAATAAATTTGAATAAAGAATATTTGGCGACATAATTCCGGAAAAAGCCGAACCGATCTGAAATTATCAAAAGCTTTGGGTCGCGACCGCTGCAAGAATAGCGCCAAATAGTGTTTACATTGTCCTTATGGGCACTTTCCAATCTAAACTTGTTTCATTTATCTATAAGTTTGTAAACAAGTTTATAGTTTATGAGGAATACAAATTTCTAAGATTACTAATGTTAGTTTCTAAAAATTTTAAAATATGCTATAATGGATATTGTAAACATAATATGATCAAAAAGTTTTTTGACCATATGTGTTTTATATGATGTCAGTCAAACAACTCTTATAGAAAATTACATTAGAATTAGCTAGTCAAAGCAATATGCTTGATCATAAAACTCTTTAACCCTACGGTACTTACTATTTATTATCACAATACTTATTAAAGTGAGATAAAAGAACGAGTAAGGCCATTTGCTACTGTCAACCATAGCAAAAATTATTGTTATTATAAAAACTATTACGTTGATGGTAATGCTCCAGACTATTCTTATGGTTAGATCTCCCCTGAAACAAAAATGACACTTTTATTAGAATTTTTACGATCTATAACCTTTTGAGCACCGCAAGCATATAATATGTGCATTTGTAGTATTATGTCGTGTAGGTATACTAACTTTGTAAGGTAAGTATTTTAAAAATGTAAGCTTTATAAGGCTATAGTAAGTTGGTAAGTAGTAAGTGTGCCAAAGTTAAAAGTATAATAAATTATACATATGTAGTTGGATACTGAAGTTATATTTTCCTTTGGATACTGAAGATTTATTGTTTGAAAATTACGATTCAATATGTATACCAGTTGAATACGCAATGAAATCACTCTCTTGGGAGAATAGGGGCATAAATATCGATGGTGAAAGGTTGACACATCTCAGATTCGCAGATGACATCGTTCTTGTCTCAGATAACATCGGAGATCCAAAGCAGATGCTCGAAGAATTAGTGCAGCCCTCATTAAAAGTCGGTCTCCGGATAAATACGAGTAAAACGCAAATAATGACAAACTTAGTGCCGACACAGAACATCAGAATAGGTGACGCCGATATAAAAGAAACACATATATACAAATATCTCGGGCACGAAATACAAATCGGAAAGAACAACCAAACACACGAGATACAGCGCAGAATAGGTTTGGGTTGGGCTGCTTTTGGCAAACTGCGGGAGACCTTTAAAAGTGATATACCTATATGCTTGAAGAGGAAAGTTTATGAACAATGCGTCTTGCCGGTAATTACATATGGAGCGGAAACTCTAACATTAACGAAAAAGTCAGCAGAAAATTTAATAGTAGCCCAGAGAGCCATGGAGAGAGCCATGCTTGGAATAACTAAAAGAGACAAAATTCTTAATAACACTATCAGACAAAAAAACAAAATTAAAGACATAGTGGAATACGTAACTCGAATGAAATGGAGATGGGCAGGTCATGTGGCGAGAACATCTAAAGACAGGTGGACTAGAAGATTGTTAGAATGGCGACCTCGAGCAGATAAACGTAGCAGAGGCAGACGACCGACACGCTGGACCGATGATGTAAAGAGGATTGCTGGAAATTGGATGATGACGGCCCAAAATCGAGAGACATGGAGAAATATGGAGGAGGCCTACGTTCAGCAGTAGACAACGATGGCTACATGATGATGATGATGATGATGATGTATACCAGTTCCAATCACGTAATTTTTCCCAGTATGCTGAGCGTGGGTTTACACGCATACGTCGCGCGTAGTCGATTTTATGTAATTTTATTGGTTTATTTAATAAATGACAGCTCATACTTAAATATGATTGGAGTGACAGAACTACGCACGACGTATTATGGATGCATCTAAGCTCACTTCCATTGATCCGTTAAAACCATATATCATATACAGGGTGTCCCAGGCTGAGCGTGCATTAGAAATTTCTAGAGAACCACAATATCTAGATTGGAGATTTTTCGCTCATCATTGTTTTACAACGAGATCTATCGATTAAAAATATTTTCAATATGGCGGCACTTCCGGAATTACTGGAAGTTGACAGCAACTTTCTTATTTTAAATGGGTGCCCCCATTTTTTATTACATACTTAAAATTTTATGAGTTTTGATATCAAACACTCTATACCTAACTTTAGCCGTTTTTGAGAAAAAAAATATTCAAAATTTTTGGTTATATAGCCTAAAAGTCAAATTTAACGATTACCACAGCCACTGTGCCATAAAGAAAAGACATGTGGCGATCTATTTCAAAAATTGAATTGTTCAAATATCATATAATAATGGCGGTAGCTGTTATGGAATTGAGCGATTAAAAAATTATCATACATCATTTTTTTCAAATGGAAACCCACTTTTTTTATTTCACTAATGAGAAGGTTTTTTAATTCGTTACTTTTTAACTATACATGTTTCTAAACCTAAAATAAATCGTTTTTAAGATATTTAAGATTTAATTTGAAAACGTATATTTTTCTTCCATTGACATTAAGTGTCAAACGGTCAGACAATTACTTTTCATTTGTCAGAAAACGAATTATTTGAATTTCCTATATTATAAATAGTGCCTTATTTAAAAAATGGACAAGTTTCCGAAAATATTAAATACGTATATTTTATTTTGTTTTTTTTACATATTTCAAGATTTTTTAAAAATGTATACAGGGTGTTTCGAAAAATCTGGTCATTGATTAATCACGATCCTGCTTAAAGCGCTTGACGTAAAAAGCTGATTTTTGGAAAACAGAATGACTTTAGGGTGTAGAGGTTATATAAAAAGAGATTTATCGAAACTCGAATTCTAAGGGAGTGAAACCACCCCTCAAATATTAGAATATTTTTTATTTAAAAACCGGTTAGTTTTCCGGAAAACCTCTTAAACACGTATATTTTATTTTGTTGTTTTACATATTTTATGTATTATTTATAAGGGTGTTTCATAAAATATGACCATTGAGTAATCACGATTCTGCTTAAACTGCTTGACGTTTAACAGCGCTTTCAGATGGAGCGGAGCAGGGGGGTGACAGTGAAATAGGAAAATTGGAAACAGTCATTAGTGTCATTCCTGTCATTCTCCTCACGACAAGTATGGCCGCCTAGACAAGGACAGCATTGTTTTTGTCTAACTATTGTCTAACTTCACAGTTTATAATTGACAGATTTCAGTTTCAGAGACAACTTCAGATTTGTTCTAGAACAAATTCGAAAATATTCGACGCCATTTTAATTCATTCCGTTTAGTTTCGTTTTGGAAGTTCAATTTAATATTTCGGCTGAAATTTATAAATATAATGGTAATAAAGTATATATAATATATATTACATGAAGAATAGTTGGAGAAAATGACGTTTCTGCAGTAGTAGGTATGTCCCATGTATATGAAAAATAGGTATTAAATAAACACTGTTTTTACATTTTTTAGATGCAAGAAAATGGTGTTATAATATCTTTGATATCTTTTTTTCTGAAAATGGAAGCAATTTACAGCAAGGTAAGATCATTTTTAACTATAGCCAACATTAGTTATCTCCAGTATGTGCGATTTATCGTCAATAATGCAATAAATCGGACTGATAATCTGATTATGTTATCCGACTATTAATTCTCTTTTTGCTTCTTTTTGATTAATAAGCCAGGCCTCTTTGGGAATAATGGACGCTTTTTTAAACAGTATATTTATATTTTATACCTATTGCTATTTTTACATTGTTAATTTTAGTATATAAAAATTGTTTTTTCTGTTTTCAGGTTTTGTATAAGGCCCGTTTTCATGTTCCTGTGTCCGTTTTCTGCCCTTGAAGTCTGCGAATACGTGTGTTTATTTACAAATTACTGTAAGTTATGCTTATACCTTAACTAATTTACGTTAAAAGTGCATATAATTAACTAATTGGTATTGAAACAATACAATCCTCTATATTTTTATATTTATTTAGTCACGTTGTTCCATATTTGAAATAAATATATGTGAATGAATTATTTTTTGGTTTTATTTATGAAAATAAAAAATACAAAATACATTTGAACTGAAAGAGGGCCCGCCATTGAATAACCGGAAACGGAAATGAGAATTAAGCCATCATGTCCTTATCATGTCAACCTGTCAATTGGAAAATTAGTTCTCCAGACGACAACGAAGGCTTTCGGTGGCGTATCGTGTTTCCACGATTTAACACAGAGTTGACACTTCTTTCTAGTTAATTATTTTATGGAGCGGAGCGTCCGCGCGGACCGTTCGCGTGTTCCATGAGTTTAAATGAACAATTTCACATGGGTCATATAAGCTCTATCCGGATGAGTTCGTCGACGGCTATCTTGAAAAAACACGACAGACGCTCCGCGCGGACCGTACGCGCGGACGCTCCTCTCCATCGGAAAGCGCTGTAAAGCTGATTTTTGGCAAACGGATTGACTGTGGGGTTAGGTTAGAAAGGGTTCGATAAGGAGGGGTCTCTCGAATCTCAAATTCCAAAAGGGTGAAAACGCCCCTCAATTATTACAATATTTGTTATTTAAAAAACGGTTAGTCTTTCGGGAAAACGCTTGGACACGCATAATTTATTTTGTCTTTTAACATATTTTGAAATTTTTAAAAAAATCATACAGGGTGTTCCAAAAAGTTGGGTAATTGATTAACCACGATTCTGCTTAAATTGCTAGACGTAAAAAGCTTATTTTTGGCAAACGGATTTTTCAAAAGTCAAATTTCAACGAGATGAAACTACCCCTCAAATATTACCAAGTTATATAATATTGTCGCCATATTGTTTTTCCTCATGCTGACATAAATGTGAGAAAATTTTATCCACTTTGTATGTTAATAAAAATTCTTGCTTTGCTTTATCATCACCATTACAAATGATTAATTCGACGCGAACGTCTCGCTAGTGTTAGATATAGAGTGTTTGACATCAAAATTCATAAAATTTTACAGATAATTTATAATGTATGTAATAGTAATAAAAAACGGGGGTACCCATTTAAAATAAGAAAGTTGCTGTCAACTTCCGGTATTTCCGGAAGTGCCGCCATGTTGAAAATATTTTTAATCGATAGATCTCGTTGTGAAACACTAATGTGCAAAAAATCTTTGATCTAGATATTGTAGTTCTCTAGAAACTTCTAATGAACGCTCAGCCTGGACACCCTGTATACAGGGTGTGAAAAAAATTGTGTATCTAACTGGGTGGTGGGCGATTCTACAGTGAAAATACTAAATAATATAATACCTATTTATGTTTTAATTCAAAGATATGAAAGATCCCAACTTTTAAACGTTGATATTTTTAACACTTCTGCTTGCTTCTATTTTCAAGTAGAATATAGAAAAAAGAACTTACCCAATAGGAACAAAAATATTCAGCCAGTTGAAAAGAACATTAGGAACTTGGGCACAGAACGTCTGTATCTGCATAAAATTTCCCAAATGCTCAAATTCGAACCCAATGTAGTGCTGTGCTAGTTTAAATTCTGTAAAATACTGAAAACAAGAGAGAAAAAAGTATTAAATAAGTGTTTTCAAAGTATTGCATGTTATGTATGAACTATGGAGTGTAGAGGTAAGGAGAAATATCTTCGTGCATTAAAATTGGTCATAAAAATGGGAAGACTTAAGATGGCGCTGCTGTAGCAAAAACCTAAAATTTAAAATATGCGCCGAAAATGTTTAGAACAGGAAATGTTTCAAAAGAGGTAAATATTTGACGTGAAGGCGCGCATTTCAAAAAAATACAAATTTTATTTTCATGTCACATGAAATAAATTATCGATTTTTATTCAGCTTAGCCGACTGAGCCTCTAATATATAGAAATAATTGTTTTATATTCTATAAAATCTCTTTTAATCTAAAAACAAAGCTTTTTTGGGTAATATTTGGTTATGTTACTTTTATTTTCTTATCTATGGTAACTCCATTTTTTAAATTTATGAGTCATTAGCGCCACTGTGGTTATTTGGTGAATCCTTATTCTTCCCCCCCTCCTTCTTTGGTGACCACTTTCTAAAATAAAGTCCCATAAGAGATATTTCTCCTCATTTCTACACTCTATAGTATGAACATATACAGAGTGTTATTATATAATATGGGAATATTATTAGGTAAAATATAGGAGGTACCGCAAAAAGTTTAATATAAAAGTTATAAGGTTTCTAAATGTCTATTAACAAGTAATACATTTAAGTATACAGGGTCGACAACATAGACAACAAATAAATTTATTAAAACCACCGATTTCAATAGGAAAAAATATCAAACAGTTATAATAGTTTCATAGTTTAATGAGAATATTTATAGGAATGAAATTCTAGTTTTCTGTAGATCTATTAATGTTTAGGCCGGCCGTAGCTCCAGCGAGTGTGTCGATCTACGGAACGGAAGGTGCTGGATTCGATCCCCAGCCAGTACGGTCGCTTTATTTATTTAAATAAAAATATTTATTTATCTAAATAGAGCGACCAACGAGCCGCCATCTCAGGGACGGCAATGGCAAACCACTTTGAGTATATTTGCCTTGTACAGCCTCTCAAATAGTGCTGTTTGGATTCGGCAATAAACTGTACGTCCCGTGTACTTGTGAAACACTGATGACACACATCAGAAGTACATGCGAGAGGTAGCCGACGCTCTATACAGGGTGAGTTTCCTACGATGTTCTCTATGGGCATCTCGGAAACTACTGAAGATAAAGAGTCGATTAAATGGGGAAAGAATTGCAGTTTTGTGGGGTCATGTCATAAATATGCGACTTTCAGATTTTTGAAAAAGTTCATGGCTTACTAGATATTTCGAAAAAAGCAAATTTTGGCTATTTTAAAAATTGTCCTTAATTCAATTATAATCTATTTTAGACACAAAAAGTTTTCAGATAAAAGTTGTAGATAATCACATTCCTAATGAGTTTGTGTTCTCCGATTTTTTCTAAAGCTTGTCATTTTGGATATATGACACAAACATATATTATAGCTATAATATGATTCTTTCACAAAATTGCTGAGTTATAGCGAATTCTTATTTTTCTTGACTAATTTCATTTAGTTAGCCATGGAAACAAGTTTAGTCGTCGTTGCTCTCAGAAATGTGAAATTGTCACATCCAATCTTTGTAAATTAAAATTGAAGATTGAATGCGACAAGTTCACATTTCTGAGAGCAACGACGATTGAAGTTGTTTCCGTGGCTAACTAAGTGAAATTAGTCAAGAAAGGTAAGAATTGACTATAACTCAGTAATTTTGTGAAAGAAACATATTATAGCTTATATCGCTGAAAAGCTTAAAAATGACGCTTTTTATGAAGTCATGGCCAACTATGGTTTCTATTTAAAAAAACATATGTTTGTGTTATATGTCAAAAATGACAGGCTTTAGAAAAAATCGGAGAACACATTCTCATTAGGGATGTGATTTTCTACAACTTTTATCTGAAAACTTTTTGTCTAAAATAGATAATGGAATTAGGGACAATTTTTAAAATAGCCAAAATTTGTTTTTTTTCGAAATATCTAGTAAGCCATGAACTTTTTCGAAAATCTGAAAGGCGCATATTTATGACCCCACAAAATTGCAATTCTTTCCCCATTTAACTGACTCTCTATCTCCAGTAGTTTTCGAGATACCCATAGAGAACATCGTAGGAAACTCACCTTGTATAAGAAGATTATTTTTAGTTATAGTTTCGATTGGTTAAATAAAAAAAAGTGAAACAATCCCATCGCTAAATATCTAATCATTTGGCTACAATACGCAATACGTGTCAAATAACGTGAACAACCCTGTATAATTGAATATTTCAAATTCATTCTTTATTATTTTAAATTCGTAGTCACCCAATATAAGCATTTGAATTACATATAATCTTTATAAATCGGTCAATATTAAATACCATGTTTTATCTTAATACACATTTATCATAATTACGATTAATGATATCCGATAGATAATGTGTGCCAAAATTATGTATTATATTTGCAATCACTTAGAAAACATCGGTTTTGTTGACACGACACAAATATATTTTTATAGTGATATATCTGAGAGTTTTAGATAAGAAAAATACCTACTTTCTATAATATACAGGGTGCAACAAATTCGGAGTACGAGCATTGGTATCTCGGTAACCGTAATAGATACCAACATAGTTATATGCTTATATTGGGGCAAAGTTGCGCTTTAGGATGTTCACCAGGATACCATCTAAAAAGGTTTAAAAATTTCGAGGATTGCTGAGTTTTTTGGAAAAAACGGATTTTTTTGAAAATAAATTTTATTTTTTCCTGTCGTAAAAAATCAAAAAACTAATTGCAAATTCTCATAGCCACTTTATTAGGGCTATGTGATAGTATTTTTAGATTTTTATATTAGTTGATAATTTGTGAGATACAGAGGCCAACTTTTTTTTAAATACGAACCTGCATTTTTTATTTCAGGTTTTGAAAGAACTCGGTCTCCTGATCATATCATTCGAAGTAAAACAAGATGTTATAAATGTGGAGAAGGGCACATGGCAAAAGACTGTGAGGAAAACTACAAGTGCTATCATTGTGGAGAGGGCCATTCAGCGACGTCATGGGATTGTAAAGAGCATAAGAGACAAAAGAATATCAACACGTTAATGGCAGAGCAGAATTTGTCAGCCTATGAAGCAGGGCAGATATGCCCATCAGATAAACAGAAGAACAAAAGAACACCTGGCTATAGAACTAATTACGACGAATTTCCAGTATTATTTTCTCAAAAAGCAAGCATACCACAACAGAAAATAGATCCTAGCTGTAGCAGAAATATCACAAGTCTGAATTCTCCGACAAGGCTCATAACTCAACGGAAAAGGAAGTCGCGAAGTTATCCAAATATATCAAGCAGGGAGAGAGAGAATGTTAAAAAAATTCTCTTTCCAACAACAGATAGAGTTGTTGTAGAGCCATTACCACAATTCCAAAATTATTCATCACAGGACATAGAGGTATTTCAAGCAGAAACAGAGGAACTTAGACAGGAACAATCTTCAGATATAGAAATGGATAATAGGGTAGAGGAAACAGCAACAAATGTGGATGAAACAAAAAAAGATTTCGAGACAGTTTTTAAGACAGTGCTAAAAAAGAAGAAAGAAACAAGAATAGAAAGTATAAGAACGGATTAAAAAAGGGGAAAGAAAAAAGAATGATGAAATAGAGATTTTAGATCATTTTCGTTTATTTCATTAAAAAAAAACTGTTATTATTTGTTAAAGAGGACCAATTAATATGTTTCCAGTATTCCAACTACATTTATGTTGTTGAGTGTTTGCGTTGATTAATAATAATTGCACCAAATACTAAAAAAATGAATTTTGTATGTGTATTAGACAGGGTGGTAAAAAGTCACAACACCTTAAAAATGTTATTTCATTTTTTGAAGAATGCTTATTTATAACAACAGGGACTTTCATTGTCATAACTAAAATTATATTGATTTCTGATTCAAATCCACATTTATTTAGAATAGTTTATTAACTAACACAATTAAGTATGTAATTAATTAATATTTGGGCGGAAATAATGGTGGTATATTTAATTAATGGTATATTCTTTTATAAAGATTTAAATAGTTTTCTTTTTGTATACAAATGGGCTAGTAATATTATCATAGAGTTAAAAATTAATATTATTGTTTTTAGCACCTGCACATTTTGTACATTTGTTGCTTTAAAAACAATCTTAAATGTCAATATTCCATAGATTTTATAAGAAAATGCATTTTCTACGAAAACTTGAAGGGATATGTAAAAAATAGTATAATACAATTTGAAAGAAAATTAAATTGTGTATTTGACTCTCCTAAAATATACAGGGCGTTCCATTTAAATTAAACAAATTATTGCCGTTTAAAGCTAGAAATTATTTAAAATCAATTTTTTGGCAACCTGTATAGTTTGGTTTTAGGTAGTATTATTTTTATTATTGCGACACAATAACTGATCAATAAATAAACTTCAGTAAATATTTAATATTAAAAACTGCGATACCCTTGGAGAAATGAAGCCTTAAAATTTTTACTGCAATTTCACAAAATTGAAAATATTTCTTCTTCTTCTTTCTTCTTAAACTCTCCTTTTCAGCAGAGAGTTGCGTTGCCTAGGCTGCCAGGACCATTCTGGCAAAGTACTTTTCTGCTTTTCTTATTTCTTTTTTTTTGGGTGGTCACGTTTTATGAACTTTCACCGATTTATCTTTCTTAACGACTAACAATTATTGAGGCTATTAAACAGGTTGCTTTAAGCTCTGCAACTATTCAGTTATGCATGCATTCTACGATTGAAGCTGCAGCTCTAAGTCCCAATAATTACTGTGCATTTCAAGAAAATGTGATTATGACATTTCCAATTTAGTCCGGCTAGTTTTTTTTCCTGATTATAAAGTTAATGTTAGGCTTGTTATTAGTAAATATTTAGAGTTTTAAATTACTAACATTCAAAAACAAAGCGATTTGTTTTATGTGTTCTGTCTTGTTAAATTTAAAAAGGATGTGCAGGGAAATCGGTTTTTGCTCTCATTGTCGAAATAGGAATATAAGATTGTTTGGTGATTATAATTATGTGGACAAGCAATTATCAAATGAAAGACATCAGCAACCTCTCCACACTGACACAAATTATCTCTATTAATTCTGATTTTATAGAGATGTGACGGGGATAAGCAATGGTTTGATCTGAGTCGACACATGGTGGTTATTTGTTGCTTTGTCAAGGATTTATATTGTTTGAACCATGGTGTCATTTGTTCTTTTTTCAGCCATGTTTCGTTTAAGCAAACAATATCTGGTTTGTAGTCTCTCAAAAGATTAATTAGCGTGTCCTTGTTACTGTTGTAGATGTGTATATTCCAATGTATAATCTTTATGTTCATTTCTTATACTCCTTAGTTGTTTTTAGTTATTTGCTGGTTTTTTATTACTATTTTTAATTATTTTTTTTTTAATTTCCTTTTCTTCTTTTTTCTTTCCCCTTTTTTAATCCGTTCTTATACTTTCTATTCTTGTTTCTTTCTTCTTTTTTAGCACTGTCTTAAAAACTGTCTCGAAATCTTTTTTTGTTTCATCCACATTTGTTGCTGTTTCCTCTACCCTATTATCCATTTCTATATCTGAAGATTGTTCCTGTCTAAGTTCCTCTGTTTCTGCTTGAAATACCTCTATGTCCTGTGATGAATAAGTTTGGAATTGTGGTAATGGCTCTACAACAACTCTATCTGTTGTTGGAAAGAGAATTTTTTTAACATTCTCTCTCTCCCTGCTTGATATATTTGGATAACTTGGCGACTTCCTTTTCCGTTGAGTTATGAGTCTTGTCGGAGAATTCAGACCTGTGATATTTCTGCTACAGCTAGGATCTATTTTCTGTTGTGGTATGCTTGCTTTTTGAGAAAATAATACTGGAAATTCTTCGTAATTAGTTCTATAGCCAGGTGTTCTTTTGTTTTTCTGTTTATCTGATGGGCATATCTGATTCAAAAATTCTTGAAGAAATTCGCTCGAAAATTTCTGACACAACTCTCAAATTTGATTTCAGAATCTCTTGAAAATATTTCAAAAATGGTAAGGTTTAAGTGTCATAAACCTTAATCAAATTAACCTTTATTTTAATTATAGAAACTAAAAATGTAATAATATACAGGGTGTTTCATTTAAAAAAATACAACTTTGATATTTTTTATTTATTTGGAATACTCTGTATCTTGTAAAAATATTTTTCAATTGTAGAAGTCTAAAACCCTTCTTTTATTAAAAAAAAAAATAGAAAAATACTATTATTTGTTAAGGGCGCAAGAGGCCCAAAAAATATTTGAACACGGGCCCGCGACTTCCTCGCTACGTCACTGATGACTAGATTAAGTAATACAATATAAGTAAAAACTTACCGATATGGCAGTGATAAACATGTTCCAAGGCATCAAGGTACCGATACCGTGTATCAAAAACGTCAAGTACACTAAATTGTACTTGTCCGGTGGCGTATGGATCTGCAGGCTGGCCTCGTCCATCGTGAGATTCTTAAAATTCAATTCGTCATCGGGCAGATTGTTCTCTTCCCAAGACGGTTGCAATTTTACCGGTTTCTGGAGGCGTGTCCTCTCATGGCTACCGTCCTCCCGACCACCTGAAAACGCAAGGGGACTCGGTTAATTAGGGTTGGATGCCCGCGGCGGTATAGTAGCCGCATCTAAAGAAGCCAGGCTCGTCATCAATCGTACGGATGCTCAAAATAGTTTCGAAATATACTGATGAGCATTAGAAACGGGTCGCTATAATTTGTGCTACTTTTTGTGACATCAGCTTTTGATTTACTTAATGGATTTTTAATAACTTTTCACTGACGCACAGTGCTTCGTCCCATGGACAAAAATCGAAAAAAAAGTTAAAATTTACTAATATCTGAATATGTAATTTTATACTTATAGCAATGTTCAACCATCCTGTATATTATTTTTCATAAACAGCGATTTTTGTTAGCAAATATTTTCACTAAAAATAAATTTTGCGATCATTATCTTATCAGTGAAAAGAATAACATTCATAGTAGTTCTGTATATTATGGAGCTAAACGGTACGTACTTAAAAAAAAGCCACCATGGATATTGCTAATCAAAGTATGTTCTTTAAATTTATTTCTAAACAAGTTCGTGATTGTTTAGTTTTTATTTATTTTTTAAGACGATTTCTAAATGGGTATAAAAATTTTACGTTTTCAAACTTCAAAAAGGCATTTAAAAAAACATATCAAAACATATCGTATTTATTGAATATTTTTGTTGTCATATTCATACACTTTTAATTTTTGTATAGTTCACCTGCGTCTGCTTGCGACGAACTTTATTTTATAATACTTTTCAGATGGAGTAAAATTGATAAGCAATGCCGATCTGGTTAATACTTGGTTTGATCATAAGGACAAGAACTCAAAATTATTTGTATTTCAAAAAGTGTGTTCTTTATTAGATATTGATGAACCTTCCAGTCAAATGAGACACCACTTGTGCCTGAAAAAGCCCACTATGTTGGAGCGAAACGTTGAATAAAAAAGTTTCCATCTTTCAATTTATTATAAAACCTCATACCCAATAAAAGGAAAAAATGATATATGGATATGATCTATTAAAGAGGTAACTATTAACATCCGAACCCCTCATACCAACAAAAAGAACAGTAACAACGCGAAAAAGTAACATATTAGAAAATAATGTACAGAGATATCTGTGAGGATACTTCATCTACCTGTGATGTGGATACTATAAATTTGGAAGATTCTGTCAGCAGTGATTCTTCTGAATCAGAGTAGTTATCTACGATCTATGTATTTTGTTGTCCTAAAGTAAATTTATAGTATCTTAAGTTTTTTTTAATTAAATATAACATTAGTTTCTTTTTCATTAAAGAAAAACATTTTTATCTTATATTAGGCTTATATTGTAGGAATCACGTTCTAATGTTATTTCAATTCTTTTTTATCACAGGGATTTATTTAATACTTACACCGTTTTCATACTATAAATTATTATTTCCTTAGATGGAAGACAGCTCCAACATTTTTATTATTTATAAGATTTTTTTTCATAAACGTGGGACTAAGAACATCATCATTTAGTACAATGAGAGTACTCATCATTTGTGTCAAATAAACCTAGTTTGAATAAATTGCCTACAATAAAAGAGTAGTTTTGCATTTTTGTCCTCTAGAGCCATATGTTCGAAGCATTGTGTGACGGTTAGCTCCACAGTCAGCGGCGTCGCAAGTTTTAATCTTTCTGTAACGTACAAGTTAAAATAAGAAGTGATATTTATTAACTAAGGACAATACCCTATTCTCAATACTCAACCAATAATATTTCGCCATGACCACGGACTGACAGTGGCGAAATACCCATATAGGATTTTTTGGAGAGATGAATCCGCCACGTAGGTATACACATTTTCTGAAAATGTAATACTCTAACAACAGCAAAAAATTGACTTTAATCAAAATTAAGAGAATCAGAGAATCACAATCAGAGAATGAAATCGAAATTAGATTACCAAAGAATTCAACTATATTTTCATGTTTCATAAATTTTCTCTAAAACGGTATGGAAATTTGCAAAAGTATAAAGGGATTAACAATTTTATAAAGAATACATTTTTCTGAAAATGGCAATTAAAGATATTTCCTTTTGTAAAGACAATACGATACTGTACAGGGTGTCCCAGAAATAAGTGCAAGTATTTTAAGGGGTGGTAGATCAGGTCAAAAGAAACATTTTTTTCTCTTTACCGTTTTTCAGATAAGTAAAAAATAACTGTGTTATTTTTCTTTCAAAATTTAGACAAAAAATGCTTTTTTGTTTAAATTTTGAGAACCACTGGATCTTTTCTGGATTTTCTTTCATGTAAATTTAATCTACTACCTATGTTGCCATATTATCAAGAAATTATATTTTTTAACTTAAAATTAAAAAAATTTCCAAAAATTTTTTCAAAAACTTTTTTCGCAAAAAAACTTCATAAGCGTGTTTCTGAGGCCGAAATATACTACCAGTTAAAATACTTGCACTGCCCAAGCAACACTGTTCAAGAGTATATACGTTTATTACAATAAACGTACTATCCGTATAAGTATCGTATATTTTTTTAAAGGTATAAATAATATACGTATTTAATATTACTTTTTTATATGCAACGTATAATATACGCATATTAAAGGGCTTTATTTTCCATTAATCTTAGTATATACGTTTATTATAGTGAATATTATTATACTGCTTTTTGACGTATATTCGAAACATATATTTTAAGTATATAATATTTCGATTTTGGCACCAAGTCAGTTATATTCGTAATTTTTGAAAAGTTCAAACACAAAGGGCATAATAAGTAATTATCAAACTGTTTTTTGTGATTTTTTGATAAATTTGAACACCAATGTAAAAATATTAAAAGAACTGAATTTCAAAAACGTATATAACCAGTATCAATAAATTGTATAGAAATGGTATATAGACTACATATACGAAACGTTTATTCGACACTAGAAAATCTGGTCACGTGATTAGATCTACCAATCATATAGTTAGACTTTTTACAGCAGATGGAATCTAAATGGAATATGGTATACGTATATGAAACCTATACTCGACACTACAAAATCTTATCACATGATCAAATCTACCCAATCACGTTGCGTCTTCTATAAAACATCTAGGCTTAGGGTATTCATAAGCGTGATCAAGGGTAAAGACGCCATTGTGTCCACACATTGTTTGTTTATCAATATAAGGTGCTGTAACAATATTTTACGGTCGCTACCGGCATAGTGGTCTGCCGCGTCCGGTTTGGGCTGAACCATCGTAGGCCATCGCCGAAGACGACCCTGAGCGCCGCCGTAACGGTCAAGAAGTGGGAGATGCGCGCGAATGGAATTTGGGCCTACGTGCAGAAAGGCAGTTAGCGACAAGAGAGAAGTGAACGAAGCGGCTGTTTTTAACTTTGAAAGCTCTCTGCAATGTATAACCCGTTCTTTTTTTTTTAATAGATAAGTGAATTAATTAAATTAATGAATTTTAATTTCACTTCCTACCATATTTGGCGTCCCAACTTGGGCCATACATTGTGAAATGAAGAGTTTTAAAAGTTAAAAAGATAAAAATAGACATTTTTATCAAAGTGAACAGTCAGTGGTGAAACAGTGCTTGTGAACATTGTAAATTGTGCTAGTGAACATTCTGGAATATTTGTGTGTGGACAAAATTTCTAGAAATTTACTCAGCATAGTGCAAACTCGTCGTTTGGCTGCAAATTCAACACTAAACCCTGATAAGCTTCACCAACTTCAACAAAATCATCCAATCCAAGCACCTTGGGTTGAAAGAAAAGAAAAAAAAAAAAAATCAAAAACCACATCATTTCGGTAAGTTTTTGAACATTTTTTTTCACTCTGCAACCTTCAGAAGAAAACCGATACTGGCTACGGAGCCACAGTAGTAGAAAAACATCTAAATTACGTAACATGGCAGAAGCAAACGTCACTCTTACGCAGCAACAATTTGAAGCACTCTTATCACGCATCAGTAATTTGTCAACACAGTCGTTGGAAACAGGGAATTTCTCTTCATGTTCGTCGCGTTTTAACGGTAGCAAAGACTCTGACGTAAATGCTTTTATAGACGCTATAGAAACCTTCAAAGACTGCTCAAAAGTGTCCGACGCGAACGCTCTGCGTGGTTTATCTATGCTACTCGATGATTTTGCCGCTACGTGGTGGTACGGAGTAAAAGACACTGTCGCAACTTGGGAAACTGCTCTCGATCTTTTACGTCTAACTTTCGGTCCAAGAAAACCAGCATATCTTGTATATCGGGAAATATTTTCAAAAGAACAAGATATTAGAACACCTTCTGATGTATTTATCTGTCAATCGCGTTCATTGCTTGCGCAACTTCCAGCAAATACCCTAACTGAGTCGACGCAGATTGATATGATTTATGGCTTGTTACATAAACGAATACGAGAAAAAGTACCTCGAGATAAAATCCGTACTTTTAACGAATTACTTAAAGAATGTCGCATGGTAGAAGAAACGTTTGTTGATCATTTTGACAGGCCTTCTAACGATAAACGTCCAAAATGTCGATTTTGCAAATATTTGGGACATACAGAAGACCAGTGCCGAAAGAAACAAGGTACTGCAAGTACATCAACAAAAACTTCGACTACAGCGCCTTCACCAAGTAATCCAGTGACATCTGTTCCAAATTCGACCTTGGAAAGTCATCCTCCCCGAATATCAAATCAAGTGACATGTTACGGATGTAATAGACCTGGCTACATTAAATCCAACTGTCCAACTTGTTCCAACACCGCAGCTTCTGTCGAATTCTGTGCTCTTGACAATGTAGAAGTTCCTGTTTACCCTCAGTCACGTCCTATTTTGCCTATAAACATACTAGGAATGAATGGTCAAGGACTGATTGACACAGCCGCCAAGCACAGCGTTGCCAGTGGCTCATTATACGAAGCATTAAGGAAACACAACGTTCCGTATACAAAAACCAGAAGTACGATTAAACTTGCAGATGGTACCGTGAAAGAACAGGAAGTAAAACTTCTGAGAGTTGATGTTTTACTAGGAAGTCGTTATATACCAACAACATTTATGACTCTACCCAATGCTGACAAAACCTTACTAGGCATAGATTTCCTTCGAAGTGCTAACCTTGTTCTGGACATCGGACAGCAAAATTGGAGTTTTGCAGACGATATTTTGACTAAGTATCCCTTGGTATATGAAGATGACCACAAAATTTCCAATATAGAAGTACTTTCCGTTTCAATTTTGAGATCAGATGAAGCCATAATGTTATCCAGTGAAGAACATAAGCAGTTATCAGACCTTCTTGAAGCCAACCAGGATATTTTCGCTCTAGGGGGAGAACCAACTCCTTATGCTGAACACTATATTGATACCAAGTCACACGCACCAATTTCAGTACCACCGTACCGAATGACGCCTGGAAACAAAGAAAAACTTCGACAAGAACTAGACAAGATGTTACGAGATGACATTATAGAAGAATGTGAGTCAGCTTGGTCAGCACCGGTAGTACTCGTTCCAAAGAAGAATGGCGAAACTAGGGTATGTTGCGATTACAGAGCTTTGAACGCTATTACGACACCCGTGCATTATCCGTTACCTCGAATGGACGATCTACTGCATGCAACCAAAAAGACTATATACATGTCAGCCATTGATTTACGTGCGGGATATCATCAAGTGAAAGTGCGGGAACAGATAGAGACAAAACATCGTTCGTGACCCCGTTCGGAACATTTCGGTACCTGGTCATGCCGTTCGGTCTGCGTAACGCACCAGCAACTTTCCAAAAGCTGATCGACAGATTTCGAAGTGGACTTCCATCTATCCTGATACTCGCCTACCTCGATGACGTGCTGGTGATATCTGAAACGTTTGATCAACATATGACAGACTTAAAACGTGTCTTCGAGAGACTCAGAACGTACAAACTACGTGCGAATCGTGATAAATGTACATTTGCGACTCCACAAGTAAAATATTTGGGACATTTGATCACCTCTAATGGCATTCAAGTAGATCCAGAGAAAACTTCAGCTATTACGAAGATGCATCCGCCACAAAATGTAAAGCAGGTTCGGTCATTCTTACAATCCGCTTCCTGGTATCGACGGTTCATCGACAGATTTGCTGAATTGTCCAGACCCTTGTCTAATCTTTTGAAGAAAGATGCTACTTGGAACTGGGGACCTGATCAGAAAAACTCATTTGAATCTTTACTAAGAGCTTTAGCTAGTGCACCAGTACTCCAGCAGAACGACCCTAGCAAACCATATGTGCTACGAACTGATGCCTCATCTTACGCCTTAGGCGCGGTCCTAGTTCAAGGTGAAGGTTCAGAAGAACATCCTGTCGAATATGCTAGCAGATTACAAACAACCGGTTTCAGTGCTGCTTACCTCAACTTTGCAAGAGAAATGCGAAATCCGGATGAAGTACAGAATGATCCACGGCCTGTTAGGGAAAATGAAAATTTTATCCCAGAAATAACACCTTACCTGCAAGGAATGTTTACAACGATTATAGAAGCTAAAGGCCAGCATGAAAAATGTCAAGATCGTCAAAAGAAGTATGCCGATAACTCACGATCGACACCGCCTACTTTTGATGTTGGAGACAAGGGTTTTGTGACGCTACATACGAAGAGTAGTCACACTAAACAGAGTACTACTAAATTTGATCCGAAAAGGGACGGACCCTATGTCATAACTAGACAGGTTTCGCCCGTCTCTTATGAAATTGCCAACATTGATACTCCAGGACAACCTTTAGGCATTTATCACTGTAGCAACATATTCAAGTATCGTGGAGATGACGCTACAGAACCTAAAGTTCCTATCAGAAGAAGAGGCCGCCCGAAGAAAACCAACCACACTAGTGCTGGTCCCTCGACATCTCAATGTCCACGGAACCAGAGGGGGAGACTGTAACAATATTTTACGGTCGCTACCGGCATAGTGGTCTGCCGCGTCCGGTTTGGGCTGAACCATCGTAGGCCATCGCCGAAGACGACCCTGAGCGCCGCCGTAACGGTCAAGAAGTGGGAGATGCGCGCGAATGGAATTTGGGCCTACGTGCAGAAAGGCAGTTAGCGACAAGAGAGAAGTGAACGAAGCGGCTGTTTTTAACTTTGAAAGCTCTCTGCAATGTATAACCCGTTCTTTTTTTTTTAATAGATAAGTGAATTAATTAAATTAATGAATTTTAATTTCACTTCCTACCATAGTGCGTTATTTAATATAATACTTTTCCTAAAGACATAAATATATTATATCCAGCTACTCCCTTTACACAATTTATAGTTCAATTGAAGAAAGAAGAGAAAGTAAAGTCTGTCCAACGAGAAGATCCTTGACAGTGATAGATGTGTCTGTCATTTTAATTTCAAAGTAGTTTATTTTATTTTAAAAAGAAATAAGTTGGTACAACTGGAACGCATAGCTCGTCATTTTTTTCCTTTGGAAACGTAATTGAGGGTAAGTTTTAAATTTATCAATAATTATAAGCTTTTATTTAACTTTACATGTACGTATTTATGTAAATTTGTATATGCATGAATATGTTCATGTTCAATGACAAGTTTATGCTCGGCATAGGTTTTGGTTTACATACCCTGTTGCAAATTAAAAAAACAATTCGCGCAAACGCTTTTTTAAAAAACAGATCTTTCTTAAACCTAAACTTTTTTTATTAATTTTAGTACATGGATCTTGTTGTTAGGAAGTTATTTATTACAACCTATCAGTAATTGTATAATATATCGTTTGCCCTTTCTCCATTTTTTAGAAGCTGTCAAACTTTCTTATTCTGGTAGACAACTGGATTGATTTAAACGATTTTGTAAAATAATGTACTACTCGTATAACAGAGAAAAAATGTGAACGTATGTATATATTATTCTTTATATTTTAAGTTTAGTTATATTTATGCATTGTCAGTTTTTTTATTTTAAGAATTATAATATATTTTGTTTATTTTTATTTCAGTAATGTACGGTATATGTCTCTAATTTTTATGAAGTTATTAAAGAAGGTTTCTAATTAAGTTTTTTATACTTATTCATTAAAAATCCTACCATTAATCATAAAAAATGTATTAGCAAATTAAATTTAGTAATTTAACCACCTAGCATTATTGTTTTATTAATAGGAAGAATTTTTGGAGCAGTAAAAACAAACTTTTTAATTTTAGGTTACTGAAAGATTGCAATATTATGTTATATAAAAGGGTTATAGGGTATAATTTATGTCACCATTATGTAGCATTTCTTAAGTAACCTAAGGTTTGTTTATACTGGTTTAAAAAATCTTCATATTAATGAAAAACAATAATGCTAGGTGGTTATATTACTAAATTTCATTTCCTGGATGCGTATAAATGTGTATGTAAAAATAACATTTAATAAACGGTTCTGTTTCACGTATAAATTTATAAAGAAAAATAACATTTAATACACGTATTTGGTCTACGTGTAATCTTAGTATATCATAAATTGCTAATATACGTTTACCATTTTGTATAATATTGGTATATGTATATACGATTATAAAAGGAATAGAAAAACCTGAAATATACGTTGAAGTCGCGGACCCCCATTTTGCAGTTTATTATACGTTTCACATTCTTTGTCGTATACCTAGATAAGACGGACGGTATTAGATCAGTTTAAACGTATAATATACCATTGTGTGTTGCTTGGGTGATTTCTGGGACACCCTGTATAATATATAACTGGAACGGAAACTTCGGCAACATATTCTGCAGATAAAAATAAGTAAAAAAGTTCGAATAAGTGTATGTCCGAAAATGCTTAATTTTGAAGATATCAAAGACATTTAGAATGGAAATAGTCAATGCATGTCATTATTGACTAAAAATAAACATGTTGAGTAGATAGATATTTGACTGAAATAATAAATTTGGGAACTTTTTATTTTTCTTCGAAAAAATGAATCTCTGTTGAATTTTTGGCACAAAAGCATTTCAAATTTATGATACTAGTCTATGTAATAACTATTTAGTCAACATGTTTAATTTATGCCAATGATGACAGGTATCGATAATGTCGATTCCAAATATCTCGAGAACCATTACTCGTAGCCATTTTTACTAAAAGACTTTTTTTAGGTAAAAAACATGGTAAATTTTTATTTTTTACTCGGTAGTTTTATACAGGTACGGACGAAAAGGTATTACACTTCAACCCAATTAAAAATTATGTAGGTGGCGCCCTCTGCAAGTAGGAGTCATATTGACATAAAAATCAAATTTCTCATGTCAAAAGACTCCCAAACACCAATTTTCAATCAAATATTGATGTTACTTCAGGAATTATTTGGAAAAAATCGAAATAAAAATGAAACTTCTACACCCTGTGTCATACAGTTATACGAACTTTTCTACTTATTTTTATCTGCAGAATATGTTGTCGAAGTTTTCGGAATACAGTTCGGACCACCCTGTATATTGTATAATACCGATACTGTATAATAACAAAACCCTACATAAAACTCTAAAATATAGAAATATATAGGCCTTTTAACATTATCAATCAAGGAACAAGATATCCATAATAAGAAAATGTTTAAACTTTTTTCGGTTTAACTACCTTTAAGTTCTTGTATACAGTTTCACTTCCGTTCCTGTTATCTTTATGAAGACACTAATGGAATTCCAACGAGATAAGTATAACAAGTACCCCAGGCCTGTTCTTTGAACGTCCAGCACTTTATGCGAACAATAAATACGATATCAGGACGGCCTTTTTTAAAGCCTCGTAAATTTTCTAATGATTCTTTGTTATGCACTATAAACGAGATTACGAGTGAAAGGTAATGACAAACTAGGTTAAACTGTCAGTTTTCGTCATTTTTGGACAGCTAAAACTTTTGATAACTCGTTGACATAACTTACAGGTAACGTAATATACAGGGTGGCCCATTAGTGCGAGGAAGTCTAATAACGTCGTGGTTGTCGAAGATATGAAAAAATGTTTTACACAAATGTTGCATCCTAATAATATCCTAAAAATATTTTGTTGTATACTGGGTGTCACATAAGAAAGTTATGGTAAAGTCTTAAGTTTTTTTTAAATTGCACCCCCCATTTTTCTGTAGATAATTGGATTCGACATAAAATTCTACATACCGGGTGCGCCTCAAAAGTGGCTCACCCCCTATAACTTTTTTATTTCTTCAGATAAAAAAAAACGAGATTTGGTTAGTAAATAACATAAATTAGGATTGACTGATGTATTCAATTGTTTTTGGTTACTTCCTGTTTCACCGGAATTGACTACAACTTTTGATTTTTAAATGACACCCCCAGTATAGTTTTACATTATTCGATAGAAAATGACACTCTGAATATAATGACATATCATATGTCAACTTTTGACATTTTCGCATACGATTTATTTGAAACGCGCGTCCAGTGTAAAAGTAAAAGTGTTTTGGTGTATTGTGGTGATTTAGTGTTTATATTCTGCTGTATAACACCAAAGGTTCCAACCCTCAACTGTAATATACTAACACACCAAATATGGTTTTTTTGTAAAAACACTTTAAATACAAAAAAATGTTCACTTTTTAATTCTGAGAAAAATAACATACAGAGTGTTATATTTAAAAAAAAATTAGATATAGCATTTTAAATATTCCGATTTTGGTGACGCCATAAAAAATACCCTGTATAGAATAATGTAAATTTTTCTATGCGGATTTGTTCTGTTATCCTTTGTTGTTTAGGAAAATATATCCAAAATTATTAATAAAGATATTCACTCCAGTTTTTTACCACTGTTCGGATACAATGTTTTTAACCAAATTTTTAGTAAATAAGTAATAGAATGGCAGTACCACTGTAGAGTGATTCAAATAAAAATAGTGTACTATATGCAGATTTTTATGCCGAATCCAATTATCTACAGAAAAATTGGGAAGTGCAATTAAAAAAAAATTAAACTTTATCATAACTTTTTACTTTGACACCCTGTATATATCAAACTATTTTTAGAATACGCCCCTTTATAAACCTTCCAATATATTTATAAATCTTTTTTTCATATCTTCGACAACGACGACGATATTGGATTTCCTCGCACTAATAGGCCACCCTGTACATAATAACATAAAAGGTGTTGAAAAATTGCACAGCTAAATTTTAGGGGGTGATTCCTGATTAAAAAATATGGAAAAAAGTTGCTATGAAGATGAGTCGGAAAATATATACTAAATAACAATATATCGACTTCCGAAATAATATTCTGACACAACATAAACTTTTATTGAAAAGGTGTAAACTTTTATTTTTCGTAACTAAAAAAAGGGATTTGTAGAAACCATCCATATCAAGTAGTTGCTGCTCAAGCAGTTTGCTTCATGTTATAAAATTATTTATAGAGGGTGGCGCACCTCATTCGCCTTGGTTGATTATACGAAAACGGAAAGATGTAGAAACAAATTTTTTTGTGGGTATAGTATATGTAGAGAGGTAATGTGCATAATTTAAAATTATTTTCAAATGTACAGGGTGTGTCAGAACTAAGATCCATACCAAAGTTTTATTTTTTCTTATGGAACACCCGGTATTTTATTTCATTTTTGGATTCTTGGCCATAAAATAAGGCTTTTATTATAAGGCTTTAATCTCGGCTTTAATATGTTTAAATGCTTTGCTTTTTAAGATATTTAAAGATATTTAACTATGCATGCTGTAATAAAAAAGTTGTCACCACCCTGTACATTACTTTTCGAGTTAATTCTTGTGCTGACTTTGAAGCCAGAGAAATAAACTTTACTAAAATTGTTTATAGCTTCCTTAAATGTATACAGGGGCACCAACAATTATTGCTGGTCTATTTTAAATATTTATTTTACATAAAAACTTCGTTATTTCAAATACAACACTATGTATTTTTTAAATAAGTCGAAGCAGATTTAATGCTCTTTCAAACTATATTAGGGTTTTTTAATTAAATAAAAGTAAACTGTTATAAATTTAAATAAACTCCATAAACTAATGGCGATTTTGAAAATAGCTAGTGTCACTAGCAAATGGTCATGGCGACACCAGCCATCTTGATTTTATTGAAAAAATCGCTTTTTATTCAAAATCTGAGCTAGATGGGTATTGGAAACTCTTATATAGTTTGAAAGAGCATTTCAATCTACTTCGATTTATTTAAAAAAATACATAGTGTTGCACTGGAAATAACAAAGTTTTTATGTGAAATAAATATTTAAAATAGATCTACAATTTTTGATACCCCTGTATACATTTAAGGAAGCAATAATGTTTTTTACTAAAATTTAATTCTCTGGCTTAAAAGTCAGCACAAGAATTAATTCTGAAAAGTAATGTGTAATGTACAAGCTGTTGACAAACTTTTTTATTATAGCATGCATACATATATGTATGTATTTTTATATTTTTTATATTATATTTAAATATCTTTAAATATCTGAAAAACCAAAACTTTTAAACATATTAAACCCCTGCGCACAACTTTCTAAAATATTTTCAGCATTAGTGTTATATTAGTGTTGCCGCATCATTTGAAAAGTGGTAGCATCTTTCTTATTTTAAATAGAACACCCAGTATATTATTACATTGTTGGAAATTACTTTCATATCTCATACTTTTTCTATTATACTAACCTATAAGTTCTCATAGTTTTTGAGATAAAAAATAAAACGTGTGTAAAATTGACAAATACATGATCGTGAATAAGCATTGGTAAAATTATGAATTAAACATTTTTTAAAGTCAGCTGAAAATCTTCGTGAAAAACCCTTAATAGCTGGTTATCGCCAGCTGTTCTGAAAATGTCGCCATTATTTTTTAAAATTTTCAAAGTTAAATAACTCGGTTATTTTCAATTTATTTTAAAAATGGTAGAGAGAAAAGATGTTTCTTTTTACCAGATCTAACCACCCCTTAAAATATCTGCATTTATTTCTGGGACACTCTGTATAATAACGACTTTTGGTACGTTTTATCTTCCGTATACGCCTCAACTGAATACTAAAACAATTTGACAAATTTTCATAAGCTGTCAGTTTCTGTATTTTTTTGAACGAGATGCGCACCCGTCAGTTTCTTTGATAACTTCTTTGAATAAGAAGACTAAGGAAGGAGCATATCAAAAATCTTAGGTACACCGCGATGGGCCTCAAATATGGCCGACTTAAATTCCGGTTTATCAGTGTCGTTCTAATTTTATTTAAAAAATGTAAAACTATGATGTAGGGTAGACGTGGGGTAGACTCAATAATTTGTTGTTTTATTTTACGTTGTGAATAAATGTTGGTAGTTATTAAAATTGTTATAAAAATATATAATTCTAATAAAAATAGAAAAGTTATAATAAGTATTTATTAACACAAACATCCGATACGCTACTGAAGCAGGTAAGTCAAATTAACGTATCTAAATTCTTTGACATCTAATCTTTGACAAGTAATAAATAAAAGCTAAAACGCAAGAAAAATATATAATTTAGTTAATTTAAGTGAATTTCATAAATGATCGGTTTACTACACGTATGTATATTATATAGTCACTTACTAGCGAAAAGTTGTTCCATTATTTCACTCAATTTTTGCCGAGATCTACCGCACGCTACACAACCAACTATTTTAGAGTCTTTTTCGATAAATCGCGATAGTGTCACTGTTAATTTAAGTTCTGCCACAATTTCCATCTAGATTTACTACCTTTATACAACTATCAGTAGTAGAATAAATAATAAATAACATAAAATAAGCTCCGTAAAGACTGACAAATCCACAAAATTTCAAATCAAATTCAAATGTGTCAAATGAATTTGTCAAGGATCCCCACCCTAGAGAGCTTTTATGGTGGCTTTTCCGCCCACCATGCATGAATACATGGATAGCATTATGCTCCTTCCTTAGTCTTCTTATTCAAAGGATAACTTCAATGTCAGTTTTATCTGGCTTTATAACTATATAATTATCTTGTTCGTAACATGAATAATTATAATAATTCTGAAGACTGGAAGCGTTGCGTCTTAATATGCTATTAACATGACGGTTTCACATGAATTTGCGTGTTAAATGATACTAAACATAATCTTTTCATCGTAACACATCTAAAAATGAGATAGGGGTGTTTCGCTTTGAATAATTTTATTTTACTAAAACCATGCTACTCGTGTTTATTATCTGTAAATTTATAATAATAATAATAATAATTTATATAATAAAAGACTCCCATATATCGTTTCGTTTACACACCTTTGGTGCAAGTACAGCTTGCTCTTATAATAAGTCACTGACAAATAATTCTTTCTACGATCGTGCAAAATGGAGCTATTTTTTACACTATCTACTGTACTAAAAGTCAATTTTTTACAGTAGTGCAAAAAACACCTTTGACATTATTAATGACAAGTTGAACTAAAGAGAAATAATTTGTAAATTTTTGTAAAAATTTACAAACACCTTACAGCGAACAGCAACATTCCGGAAAATAGTTTTAAGTGAAGAACAAGAACCTCGAGACCTTCACGAGCAAGAATGAGAATAAAATTCAAAAGACTAATGGAAATGAAGTTTGTTCATCAGTTACCTTAGGGAATCGTTCAAACTGCGACATTAAACTAAAATACTAAAAAAAAATATTTAATAAAATAAAAAATAAACAATAAAATTAACAAATTAAAATACTAAAAAAAATATTTAATAAAAATACTTATTAAAATACTCAAAAAACTCAAAAAAATAAGTGTTAGTAGTTAGTGTTTTGTACTAGTTACACAAACACCAAAAAAAAAAAATTATAAAAATACTTATTAAAATACTCAAAAAAACAACTCAAAAAAAATAAGTGTTAGTAGTTAGTGTTTTGTACTAGTTACACAAACACTAGTTACACAAACACTATTGACAAGTAGGAAATAAATGCTAAAATGCAAAAACAAAAATACAATTGATTGGTGTGTAAAATTCTAACTATTTAAAAAAAAAAACTATTTTTGAAGACCTTCTAAAATTCACAATAATTTCATTATAATTCAAGTTCTGATCTAATTTTAAACTTCTATATACACTTTGAATAAAACCTTTGAATAAGAAGACTAAGGAAGGAGCATAATGCTATCCATGTATTCATGCATGGTGGGCGGAAAAAAGCGCCATAAAAGCACTCTAGGGTGGGGATCCTTGACAGTTCTGTTTAACGATTCATTTGACACATTTGAATTTGATTTGAAATTTTGTGGATTTGTCAGTCTTTACGGAGCTTATTTTATGTTATTTATTATTTATTCTACTACTGATAGTTGTATAAAGGTAGTAAATCTAGATGGAAATTGTGGCAGAACTTAAATTAACAGTGATACTATCGCGATTTATCGAAAAAGATTCTAAAATAGTTGGTTGTGTAGCGTGCGGTAGATCTCGGCAAAAATTGAGTGATATAATGGAACAACTTTTCGCTAGTAAGTGACTATATAATATACATACGTGTAGTAAACCGATCATTTATGAAATTCATTTAAATTAACTAAATTATATATTTTTCTTGCATTTTAGCTTTTATTTATTACTTGTCAAAGATTAGATGTCAAAGAATTTAGATACGTTAATTTGACTTACCAGTTCAGTAGCGTATCGGATGTTTGTGTTAATAAATACTTATTATAACTTATCTATTTTTATTAGAATTATATATTTTTATAACAATTTTAATAACTACCAACATTTATTCACAACGTAACATAAAACAACAAATTATTGAGTCTACCCCACGTCTACCATACATCATAGTTTTACATTTTTTAAATAAAATTAGAACGACACTGATAAACCGGAATTTAAGTCGGCCATATTTGAGGCCCATCGCGGTGTACCTAAGATTTTTGATATACTCCTTCCTTAGTCTTCTTATTCAAAGAATAAAACCAATAATTAAAAAATAACCATAAAAAAATCACGAACACAAATCACAAAGTCAAAAAAGTCAAACGAAACCGTCAAAAAATGACAATTTGCTAAGTTATTAAGAAGCATGTTGAGCAACATGTTGACGAACCAATACATACACTAGGAAACTTGTTGACGGCAACTCCATTCGCCAACATGTTGCGCAACATGCTCCGTTAGGAATTACGAAAATTATGACAAAAATACACAGCGTTCTAATATTTCAAAAATGTTTATTTTTTTACTCGACTTGTTTATTTTAAAATCGAGTCACTTAAAAGTATGGTTGCCAAGCGTCCTCTATTCCAGAGGACAGTCCTCTTTTTGATCTCACTGTCCTTTTTCCTCTCATGCATTGAAAAAGTCCTCTTTTTTACATAGCAAACTCAAAATCTAGAAAATATTTGTCTATCACCACACTGATTTAAAAAATTGTTAATCTGGGTCTTTCGCTACTCCCACTCGTTTGTACAGAAAAGAAAATGAAGAAATATTTATGTACAAGAAATATTTGTGGAGGCAATATCATGTTTAACTATTTTATGTTTTGATTACTGTTAGCTTATGCTTTGAAAAAAAAGTTTTGTTGAAAATGGTTTGTTTTATTTTATTAAGTTTTGGGTATAACATTTTTAAGAAAGTAAGTAAGACCATCAATCGCATACCGTTGACATAACTTTTTGGTAAATACTATTTTTTACCCTCTCGTCCTCTATTTTTTATTTTGAAAGTTAGCAACCCTACTTAAATGTCAGTGTTATTAAAAGAATTTACTTATATTAAAAAAGGTGATAAAATGGAGTTGATAAAAATACAGTATTCAGAATAGATTATTTTAAAATAATTAGTTTTCTGACTGAAACCAAATTAGTTTAAACCTAAATTAGTTTAAAGCCGGGACCCTATTAAGTCACACGCCACGCCACGCTACGCCATGCCACCCCACGTCATAAAGATTTGTGCGTATGTTTTTCCATTTAATTACGTGTATTGCGTACAAACTAGGCAACACGCCACACCACGTTATGCCAACCCACTCTATCACACGTGTGTCGTCTGACCCAGATCTCATGTGTACACTCTTTCCCACGTCGCAACACGTCGGCTCACGGGGCCCACGTGGGATAGCGTGGCGTGGCGTGTGGCCTAATGGGGTCCTGGCATAATTGTCGCCAAATTGATATTCAAATAATCAGACTTTTTATTCTTAATTTAAGGCTCAGACATAGCCCCGGTGGAATTTGTATATTAACGTTTGTTTAACTCAACTGACTGACTCAAAATTTTTAACGTTTACAAAATTATTTTTCAGAAACATACGTAATTTCAGGCGAATAGCTAGTTCAATTTCGAGATATTAAATCAAACTGTGTCTCGCCGTTATCAAGCTATTTGAGAAAATTTGATATCGATTTACTTTAGATTAGATTTTTTTTACTGGCTTAAAACTTACACATATTAAGGTCTAATCAACAAAAATCCATAATACATTTGAAGTATTTTCAAAAATGGATTTAGAAGCTTATATTTTCTAAAAACATGAGATCCCTTTATCTGAAAGAGACTTTTAGTTATCTATCATCATTAACACTGATATTTTACTTTATTTGATAGAAAATAACATTTTTAGAATGAAATATATTATATTTCAACTTTTGACATTTTGAATTAAAAAAATTAGTAGTTTAAATTTCAATCTAGAGTGTCATGACTGTTTTAAAACCACTGATTCTTAATCGAGGAGCCTTGGAAAAATTGATTTGATATGGTTTTGACTTTCCGTCGTCGGAAGCAAAAAAAAATACAAAGAATAAAGAAAAAACTATTTAAAATATTTGAATTCAACTATTCGAGGACACTTTACTTTTTTAAAACAGATACGTCTACAAGAAACCGTTGACGTCCTGTTAAAATTACATTATATCAAGTTAAACTTCAAAATTAACAATTACTACCTGATAACAATTACTTAATAAGGTAAAATCAAAAAGCCCCAAACTCTCTGTATGATCTTTTTTAAATTTTTATATTTATGTTATGTTCTTTAAAATCAAAGAAGCGATTTCCATACATTACGAACATCTACAGATGCGTGAGCAATACATTTATTTTTATTAGATTGAATTAAAAAAGCCTCTTTTATTTTTCTTTTAGAGGCTATCGCTTGTTTCATTATAATTTTGGCGTTATTAAAATTTATTCTGTGCCCTGTGTCCCTAGAATGCTGACAAATCTTAGATTTGTGAAAATCTCCCTTTGTTAAATAATCTTTATGTTCTTTAATTTTAACATTTAAGGGTCAAGATGTTACACCAATGTAAAATTTATCGCATTCACAGGGTATTTGGTATATTACATTTTTTGTTTGTTGTTCTGTATTCATTGGTTTAGTATGTAACAAAATGGATTTAAGTGTATTTAAAAAAAAATATATATATTTTTTTTTGTAGACGTATCTGTTTTAAAAAAGTAAAGTGTTCTCGAATAGTTGAATTTAAATAGTTTTTTCTTTATTCTTTGTATTTTTTTTTGCTTCCGACGACGGAAGGAGATAAACTTTCGGAAACTTTAAGCATTTTTTTCTTTGTTAGGCAAATTTTTATAACTGTAAACATAACTTCTGACAAGCAGCGTCCGTTTAGGTTTAACGCAGTGTTTACAAAAAATAAATATTTTATTTTGTAGATTTTCTTGCAGTGCAGTGGCGAAATACCCATAAAGGATTTTTTTGGAGAGATGAATCCGCCACATAGGTATAGACATTTTTTACCACATACTTGGTATTTCGAGTCAAATTGTCGTTATATTTATTATCGTGGCACTCTGGATTGAAATTTAAAATACTAAACTAGTTTTGTTATCTGAAAAAATAAAAAAAGTTATAGGGGTAAGCCACCTTTTTTTTATAAAACTAGTTAAACAAATATGTTTCACTATTTTCTTATATCCTTTATTAACTGAATATCATTTGAAATATATTTTATCGTTTCTGAAAATGCCATACTCCATACAAAGAGTTTGTGTGTAAAATAAAAATTTATTTATTCTCTTTGATATACGTATTATTCGTTTGACACAAGAAGCTCAGATGGAGATAACATGTTTCCATTGTAATATATTTCTTTCATGTGTTATTCTTCCGTTTGTTAGTTTCTTTCGTTATGTGTTCCATTGAAATATTAAACAAGATATAACGTAAAACATACACACATGGCCAAAATTATTGCATATAACGATATTTTTATTTTATTTTGGACCTAATATGATTCTTTTTATATTTTTGGACATATTGGCTTACTACACGATAATTAATATAAAATTAAAAATCTAAATGCAACTAGGCTGTTATTATAATTCTATTCATAATGAGTGAAAATCAACAAAAGCAAATTTCATTTTGAACAGAAAATATTGAAAACAATTTTAATTATTTCTCACAACTAATAATCTGTATTGCCTCCTCGAGCCTCAATGCAAGCTGTGCGACTACGTGGCATGCTCTCAATGAGGAAAATGCATGTTTTTAAATAATGGTTTTAAAAAATAGTTCATATAATTACAAATTGAACAAAAAAAATTGTTCATATCGGTTAAAAAATGCCTCTAATATAAAATAATTATATATTGCTAATTTAAATGGCCGGGCAAACGCTCCCTACCGCGCCTTGCCGCTGTGACGTCACCCGCCGTTCTTCTGGTAGAGTGGAGCCAGACGCGTGTTTATTTTACAGAGTTTGCTTTTAAACGCTGTTGAATCCGAGTCAAAATTTTAGTTATTTGTGTTAATTAATACATAATTAGAGTAATTAGTGATATTTATAAATAGTAATGGATGAGCGAAAACAGAAAAAAATGGTCCAAGGCCATGAGAAGAGGTGAAAAGAAAAACGTTAAATTATCCTCTATTTTTACGATTTATTGTTGTGAAGATCATTTTGATGTAAGTTCATATATTTATGTATATTGTCTTACATAGGTATATGAAATTTGAATGTACAGGGTTATTCATTATATTTTGACAACCACATACAGCCTTAACTGCAAGTTTTAGAAGAAAACATTAAATAAAAAAGTTGCATGGTTTTTCATATACTCTCTTTTAAAATTAATTCTAGTTATACATGGTGTCTCAAAAAAGGTGGTGCAGAAAATTGTAGGTATTTTTCACTTTTCAACTGTCAATATTTCGTAAACATTTGAAGATAGGTATAGAATATTATACATGAAATATATCTAGAATATCTAGAAATTTCCGAAGAATCCAAAAATATATAGGGTGTTTCACTTAAAAAAGTAACTTAATTTTGGCGTTTGCTTATGGGACACCTTGTATAATATTTTCATTACTGATAAACGATTTATTTCCTATAATTTCGCAAAAAAATAATCTTTAAAAATAACAAGGGTAAGAGGGTGTCAATATATAAAAAAAAATTCTTTTTCACGCTATGCTCTGGAGTTATTTTTCCGCGTACTAAACAAATATTTTTGTCTCTTTTCATTTCTACATAACCTACAGCATTATCTCCATACGTCTCCCTACCTGATCTGAAAAATAAGTTTATAACATTAATTTATAACTATACAGGGTGCCCCAGAAATAAGTGCAAATATTTTAACTGGTAATATAGTTCAACCCCAGAAACACGCCTATGAGGTTTTTTTCGCGAAAAAAAAATTTTGAAAATTCGAAATTTTTTGAAAAATTTTTTGGAAATTTTTTTAGTTTTTAGTTAAAAAACATAATTTCTTGATAATATGGCAACATAAGTATTAGTTTAAATTTACAAGAAAGAAAATCCAAAAAAGATCCAGTGGTTCTCAAAATTTTAGCAAAAAATCATTTTTTTTAGAAATTTTCAAAGTCAAATAACTCCGTTATTTTGCACTTATTTGAAAAACGATAAAGAGAAAATATGTTTCTTTTATCGAGA
Source organism: Sitophilus oryzae (assembly GCF_002938485.1). Taxonomy (NCBI): domain Eukaryota; kingdom Metazoa; phylum Arthropoda; class Insecta; order Coleoptera; family Curculionidae; genus Sitophilus; species Sitophilus oryzae. The sequence continues at coordinate 122,985 of NW_022146902.1, read as the reverse complement.
TCTCCCACCCCTTAAAATATTTGCACTTATTTCTGGGACACCCTGTATAAAAGTTCGTAACAGTAGGTACCTACTTATACTTAAATATGCCTTAGTACTACAAAGAATAAATGTTACATACCTCTCTGTTTTTTTCCTCGTAATTCAGCACCAATAAATTTGGAATTTGTATTTATAAAAGCAGCCAACATAAAAGCATCGACTTTTGTCAAGTTATCCGATTGTGCTTTTACAAACCCGGAATCTGCCATTACTTAAAAAATTCTCAGAACACACAACACATACAAATAATAACTACACAAAAAAGCATAAAAAGCTCCTTCAATCAACGCTAAAAGCGACAAAAATGTCTTAGTACGCCACCTAAATACGTACATAAACGGAACACGTCTGGCTGCTGCTGGCCATCGCGCGTCGTCGAGAACGGCGGGTGACGTCAGACCAATAGAATATCGTTTCAATTCGCGAGGCGTCGTTTGCGTTATCCATAGTATTTTAATGGCCCGTTTTATAAAATTGTGGTACTGCTGTCAAGAAAAAAGTTTTTTTTTGCATTTACACATATTTATTCTAATAAATTGAACAGTTTCTGGCGAAAAATAAAATATATGCATCTTCCTCATTAAGTTGTCCAGAAGATGTTGAGGAATGGCTTCCCATGTTTCGCGCGCAGCAATTTTCAATTTATTTAAGGTACGGGGGGGATCATTCCTTTTGGCAATATGGCGTTTTAGCATGTCCCAAGCATGCTCGACAACCTAACCACCACGATAAGTGCGATGGAGCATTATCGTCCATGTAAACAAATTCATCCCCCACTGTACCTCAAAATTGACGCACAATAGGCTCTAAGATGTGAGGCACCTGTCATTGTGCCATCAATAAAAACAAGAGGAGTTCGAGCTCTATGCATTATACCTGCCCATATCATAATGCTTCCCCTTTGAAACGGGACACGGGGTTGAGCTGCATTCAAGCGTGCTCGTCTTCCAGATGCTCTCCAGACCAAAGTTCGTCGCGAGTCTGACACTAGGCCTATTCTTGTTTCATCACTAAACATGACGAAATTCCAATTATTAGGTCCATTTGTTCTCATCTCCTCAGCCCATTGTAGTGGCGTAATTTTGTGCTGTAAATTAAGTTTCGGAACACGCAGAGGCTTCCTTAAATGTAATCCTCTGTCATGGAGTCTTCTTGCTATGGTCTTTCTTGAAACATTTACTTCTTCAAGGCGAGCTAACTCATTTTTAATAGCAGTACTAGAAAGCAGGGGATTGCGTCGTGCAATTAGGAATATTTGACGGTCTTGCACACCAGTATTAACACTCTTTCTATCTCTTCCAGGCCGGTCTGTAACCTCGTTTGTCTCCCTGAATTTTTTTAATATTCGCGAAACATCGCTTTGGTTAACTCCTACAATTTCAGCTATTGTAACTTGCCGGTAACCCTGTTGAGACAGTGTTACTATTCTGACTCTATTAAACTGTGAAATATTGTTTCTAGGCATTTTAAGGCCAAAACAATGGTCAAATTTCTTCTGAAACTCAAGAGACCACAAATCGAAATGTGCAAGAATTTGTAATAATATTGGGTCTGAACGATAAACATTGTTAACCATATCCATTTTAACAAAAAAATGTTTATTACAGATTATCAAAGCTATGTATAAAAAAATATTCTTTTAATTCCTTTCCGTATATTTTTAAACGATATATGCAATAATTTTGGCCATGTGTGTATTTCTAGTTTATTCAGTGGTAAGGAAATAAATGTTAGTACTCACCAATTTGAAAATTCTCCAGTAGATTTCATTTGTAGTAAAAAGAACAGGATGTATAATTTTTTTACACATACACAATATAATATTTTTGGAACAAATAACACATATGTACTTCTAAAGTTATCGCTATTACTATTACAATTAGTAATTCACTTTATTATTACCATAAGAGCAGTTAATAAACTATAGACAAATGACGTTATGGCAAATCTAAATATGTGACGATTTTACTGGAATTTTTCACTCTCTAACTTTCAAATAAATTAAGTAAACATGGTTACGCATGAGGAACTCCATGGTTTAGATTTTAGATATTATCAGCGGATATTTTTCTTTGCTTTATTGTAACTATAGTGTGTTCAACGAGAGAATGTATAACAATGACAGTTTGCTAAAATCGTCTGACATTATGATTTAACTAATTATTTTTTTCTGTCAATTTTTGTATGTTACCTGTCGAAATAGTCCTTCCTCTCGCTGGAGAGCCTTTACTTATGAAATAAAAAAATATTTTTGTCTATTCTTTTGAATATTAGCTTAAATTAAATATGTACAGTATGGTCCCAGATTGTCTTTACCAGAGGAAAAAAACTTTTCTATTTTTACATTTTGAGAAAACTGCATTCTTCATAAAAAAATTTGCTTTTTCTAAAATGGTTAATTCTGTTTATACTTTTCCAAATTTCCATACTGTTTTAGAGAAAATTAAAAAGACATGAAAATGTAGTTGAATTTTTTCTAAAATCCTAAAAATCAAAACACGTTTCCATATGGTCATATAATTTCAATTTTATTCTTTTTTTATATGTCAATCACGTCGCAAAAATTGATACTTATGCGACGTTTGAAAAAAACATTATTTAGTTCAATGTTACAAAAACGATGATAATAGTTATCGGAAAATTTGATAATTTTGCAACCGAAAAAAATCATCCTATCCGATAGTCAAGCAGCACTTAACGCGATCAACTCAATAACCGTCAATTCGAAGTTGGTCAAATAATGCCTAGAGGAGCTCAACAAATTAGGCAAAGAAAATAAAGTCCTCCTACTCTGGGTGCCTGCTCACCAAGGGATAGAAGGCAATGAAAAAGCAAATGATCTAGCTAGAAAAGGAGCGAACACTCCACTAACTGGACCAGAACCGTTCTGTTTTCCAAACGGGAACCAACTGAAAGCGGAACTGAAGAATGGAAGACTCCATTCGTAACTTGGAATGGGTGTCCTGCAACGGTCTAAGACACTCGAAAAAGTTCCTCAGAACTTACGACCGAGAAAAATCAAAGGTTTTCCTTCATTTAAGTAAAAACAATCTTCGGATTGTCACGGGGTTTCTAACAGGACACTGTCTCCTCAACGAACACCTCAGTAGGCTGAAACTGAGAAACAATTGCGAATGCAGATTTTGTGGGGAAAATGGGGAAACACCAGAACACCTTATCACTGAGTGCGCCGAGACGACGACCATTCGTGCCATGAACCTTGGTACGTTTGATGTCGAGGATAAAGAGCTGGCCTCTGTGGAGCCGTCTCAGATACTTGCTTTTGTTAAAGCCCTGAGACTGTATGATGAGCTATAACTCGTTGTAACTCAAGAAAGGGGAACACACAATAGATCTATAAGGTCGCGGTGATTAACTCCCCTCCTAAACATTCTACATTCTACAACCGAAAAAAATATGACTTTCATCAGAATTAATAATAACTATTTATCAAACAATGAAATCGAAATTATATTACCATAGAAAGGCCTTTTAATTTTTAGGACAAAAAATTCGACTATATTTTCATGTTTTTTCTCTAAAACGATATGGAAATTTGAGAAAGTTCTCTAGTATATAAATCTATGCATATTTTCCCAATTACAGTTGCTAATTTAATGACATGAGATCTTCATTTCAAAGATATCGCTGGCGCCGTTTTTTTGGATCATAGTGTATTATAAAAATGCATATCAACTTAATAATGTTCTCTTATATTATAGTTAGTCACAAATAAAAAATATATAAGGGTAAAGCTGGACCAGAAAAATATCAAAACAAGTATAAGAATGTTTATAATAAGAATATTTATACTAAAAAAATATAAGAATATAATTAAATGCTCTATTATTATAAAAGTCGTCTCAGATATGTATAATAGAAATCATACTGTGCTTCGTGTAATGGTCCATTTGTCAATAGCAGGTGGGATCAGATGCATTGCCTAACTAGTTGTTCATTGTGTAATGATAAATTGTGGGACCATTTCAGCTACCCACTTTCAATAAACTAAGTATAAATGAATATTGATTAAATTAATTTGATTTTTTAAATCAATAAGCATATTACCTTATTAAATACATTAATTTTAATATCTATACCGGGTGCGTCTTAAAAGTGACTCACCCCTCACCCCTACAACTTTTTTATTTTTTCAGATAAAACAAACTAGATTTGGAATGTTAGTATATGATATAAATTAGTAATATTGATTGACGTATTCAATTGTTTTCGGCCACTTCCTGATTCACCAGAAATTACTTTATTTTTTTGACTTTTGATTTTTAAATGGCACCCTCGGTATTTTTTTACTTTATTCGACAGAAAAGTTGACATACCATATGTCAACTTTTGGCATTTTTGCTTAAAAAAATTGTATTTTAAATTTCAATCTAGAGTGCCATGACAGTTAAAAACACACTAATTTTTTTAACCAAGGAGTCTTGGAAAAATAGATTTGATCGTCTAATGTTTTTCGTGTCCTTGTCTTGGCTGGTAGATACGTAAATCGTATTTTTAATCATATCTCAATTTTTTCAAATGGGACGAAGGTGACTCATTAGCATATTTGGAAAATTAATTCACTCCAGTTAAATTGTCGTTATGAACCGCATGCTACAGTTTCAAATAAATCTTATAGGAAAATGTCAAAAGTTAACATATAATATGTCATTCTATTCAGAGCAGGGGCGCATATACGGGAGTGGTAATGGGGGTAATGGCTCCTCCCAGGAAGAAGTTTTAAGTGATAAAATGTCGTATAACATAAAAATTCTTATAAAATAAATTAATAATACCAATCAAAATAGAAAATCCAGGCCAATCCAAGTTTATTTTTTTCCACGGCTCCAATATGTGCCTTTCAGAGAAACTTTAATTTAAATTTTGTTCTTTATTTAAATATTTCTACTACCCCTCCCAGACTCAATCTCTAGATGCGGCACTGATTCAGAGTGTCATTTTCTATCGAATAATGTAAAAAATACCGAGGGTGCCATTTAAAAATCAATGTATTGATTTTACGCCATGCCTAAAAAAGTTAATTACATATTTCAAAAGGTGAGTATTGAAGAATAGATTGAAACACATCTACACGTTCTGTAGATTTTTATAGATATTTTTATAAAAATTTTAGTAAATCAGTTGTTTGTAAATCAATTAGGCTGAATGTAAAATTTCCACAAAATTTTTGCATGGATAAATCTCTATAAACCTCTCTGGTAATAAATAAATTAAAATGACTTTAAATTGAAAGTGACGTGAATGTAATTTACGATCTTATTTTTAATATCTCAGGCAAGCCACCAGCTCAAAAGTTTATGAATTACTTTCAGCACCCGGAAGACAGTAACGGTAAAGTTGGGCTCCATTGAGATGCTAATTTGAAGTATACAACTCAGTCTGAAGGAAAAATAGCCAATAAAAAACTTCTATTTTTCTGTTATACGAGTATTATAAATCAACTTTGTTAGATTAAGCTTGGTTCGTTATTATAAATTAAGTTAATCATAATCTTGCAACCAAAATCTATTTTTTATAGAAACCTTGTCTTTTATTTTCCTTCTTTTAATTTTGATAATAAAAATGAAAAAATAAAATAAACAATATAACAACGAAAAATAAAATAAAATTTAAAAATAAAGAGAATACCATAATACCGGATGTATTAATATCTAATAATTAAGATATTAATAACAGTGAACAAGAAACGATGATTCAGTGAAGTCATGGTAGGCTTTGGAAAAAAATTGCTTTTGACGAATAGTAAACGTCAAATTGTTATTAGATCAACGTTTTGATAGTCTTTTATCTTTTAATTGCTTTTTCAAAATGTCAACAACTTCAACTAATTCAAATAATAAAGGCATTTTGAAAAAGCAATTAAAAGATAAAAGACTATCAAAATGTTGATCTAATAAGAATTTGACGTTTATATTATTACGTCAAAAGCAATTTTTTCCAAAGCCTACCATGGCTTCACTGAATCATCGTTTCCTGTTCACTGTTATTAATATCTTAATTATTAGATATTAATACATCTGGTATTATTAAATAAACTAACTGTTTCTATCTTATTTTTTTGTTAGAATGGGCATAATCAAGAGGGCTACTGATACCGTGTTGTAAAAATAAGGTGATTAAGGGCTTATTTTTTTGTATTTATTATAATTTTGCTAATATCTTCGGTTTGAAAGAAGATATCAAGATGCAGTTTTCGCTGACTTTTTAAGCTTTTACTACTCTTTACTATCAGCTAAAATTACATATACTATCATATTTAATTTTTTTGAAAAAACGCGCTATGTTTGTTAAATTGTAAAAAAGCGCCCCCGAGCGTCTACGTTCAAAACCTTATTATTTTTTTATGATATAATATAGAGTAAGAAACGCTCTTTTAAACGAGCCCTCGTTTGTTGGATTCTGATCATCCAGTCCGGAGTTATTAACATTTAAATAAAGATAGATCTAACCTTCCCCCACCACTTTATTTTAGCAGATAGGGGAAAATAGTTCTAACAAAAAAAATCTAAAATTTACTGAAGATTATGAAGCTATTATTTATAGTACTCATTATCTAGGCAAAATTCTGTAAAAATTCTATTTTCTTATTTTCCATAGCAGTTGCGCCCCCTAGCGGCCGTTTTAAAATAAGAAAATAATTTCCAGCAATTTCTCGTAGCACCTTTAGTTATAAATATTTTTTCCCGTAAGCTCTACGACTAATACTTTCCGAGATACAGCCGAGAGCTATTCTTAGTGGGACACCCTGTACACTGGGGTAGTGAGGCTTCAGTAACATATGCATCCTTGACCCTTGACCCCGAATATGATGGCCTAAGGTAATGCAACAAACAACAATGCTCAGCCTCAGCAAGGCGCAAAAACAAAGTTACTTGTCTCTTGTCTGAGCATAACAGGGGTGATGAAATCAACGCCCACTGCATCAATGGAGGTGCTTCTGGACCTTCCGCCTCTTCACATAGTGATCCAGGCGGGGGCAAGAACGGGACTCTATCGACAACAAAGTCTGTTGTCTCTGGCGCTTATGAGCCCAAAGGTATCGTCGAGACTCGTCTAGGAATGCCTAGGTGAATTGGGAGGTCTGGCACGAAGGAACAGAATTAAATTATTCTGGGTGCCGGGCCACAGCGGCATCTAAGGCAACGGAAAAGCCGATAAGTTAACTAGGCAAGGATCATCGGTATCCTATTAGGGCCAGTACTGGGAATACCCAAATGTATGGCCCGTAGTGCACTAAAACTCTGGGTCAGGCGCACAGGCACAGCAATCACTCTGCACAGGCACAGCAGGGCCTTTGTCTAAAACCGCAAAAGAACAGTTAATGCTTAGCAGGAATAAAGTGCCGATTACATGAGGCCTCTGGACACGACACATGGCTGTCAAGTGTTGTCTGAACAAGCTCATCCTGTATCAAGGAAGTCTTTGCTGCAGACTCTGTGATAAAGATCCTGAAACAGCGGAGTACATAATATTTCACTGCGAGGTTCGGATCGCAAGCGACACTTTTGAATGGGTAAAGCTAGGCTAGAATCGGAGGAACTATGTTCTCATCCTATCAAGGACCTGCATAAGTTAGTGCAGGGGACAGGGATAGGAGAATGGGTGCAGATATAGAAATGGGACAAATACAATAGGCCTCACAGGTCGCAGTGTTTCCGGCAGAGGAGCGCCGGAACGCAGTGTTTCCCCTTGTTATTGGAAAAAAAAGCGGATACAGATCTTGGAGATTCAAATGAATGTTTAGAAATAAGCATATATATGTTTTGTTGTTAGGTTGCTGGGGTTTGCGATCATGTTTGATCCCTCACTCGGAGGTCTTGGGCCCTTTGCGATACCCCTATATACCAAACCTTTCTCCCATTCTCTATTTGCGTTAAAACTCTTCCAGCTCTTTGCAAAGTTCCCGATGTCGCTGATGTTGGCTTCTGCTGCTTCCTTTAGTTCCTCCAAAAAACCTTACCCTAAAGTTTTAAGAAGTCGGTATTCCAGTACAAGAGAGTGGCACAGCAGATGCTCTACGGTTTCTTCTTCCTCTCCACATTCTCTGCAGTAGTCGGCGTTGGAAATCTTCCGTCTCACGAGGTACAGTGGGGCAGTTTCCAGTGATGGCACCTACAATTATGCTAGGTTCTTATTGTTTAGTTAGTTGTTTTGTCTTTTTGCCATCTACCACTGGCATTCACTGGACAGTTCCTATAGCTTCCTTCAGTGTGTTGATCGTCACAAGTGGTGGGTCATCTGCCACGGCCTTTCCCATGGCCTCCTCTTTGGCGGGTCTGTTTGCTTTTTGGTTGCCCACCACAATGCTGTGGCCTGGCACCCAGTACAGAGTTGCAGTACTTTGATGCAGCAAGGGCAGTGCTTCTCGGAAGTCCATCACAGTTTTCGATCTCACTAATTGCATGGTGATGCTTGTTAAAGCGCCCAAGCTGTCAGAGTATATCACGATATCTCCTATTGGTCTACCAGCGATTTTCCCTTGTATACAACTGGCTTCCTTTATGGCGTAAACCTCTGCTTTTAGCATCCGGTAGCCTTAAAGATCATCGGATGACTAGTTCCTCTGAGAAGATGCCTATACCTGTGCCTCTTCTCTGTTACGGAAGCATCTGTGTAGATTGGTAGCTCTTTACGTTTTGTTGTTGCCGAATATTAAAAATATAACTTGATTTATGTCTCCAAATAAGTTTTTATGGTGTATTAATAATGCGAAAAAAAGCCACAAAACTTTTTGGTCATGTTTTGACGTAAAATACTGAAAAAATATAAATCCTAATTATACTGTGCGACTGAAAAAATATAAATCCTTACGGGCTTCACCCTAATCACGTGCCGTTGAACCATAAAGCAAGCCGTACTGTACAAAGCTGTACCGTTGCCAGTTTCGTGACATAAATATACTCGTTCAGACAGTCGTTTCCTTACTTCCTTGTCACGAGTTAATTGTGGACGATTCATGTTCCCGCTTTAATTCGCCGTCGGATTTAGCAGAAATGTGCGACGCTTATTTTCAATTTAACATCTTTCAGGGCAAATTAATTTTTAAGGAGTAATTCAATCGTCGTAATAAGGCGCTTGTTTCAATAATTTCGCGTTTTTAAAGGTTTTTTTTGCAATTCAGATTAATTTTTAGAATCTCTGAATGTTCACTAACACAGAATACAGATTAGTTCTATAGATACTCCAAGCGTTACCAATACACCTCCAAATAAAACAAATACTTACATACTGAACTAATGGAATACATATCATTGTCAATGATATCAAAAAAAGAAATAATCGCAAAAAAAAGATTGAAACCAAACCAACCAAAACTCTTGAATGCAACCGTTGTGTAAAAGAATTGGGAAGATACGCAACCATAATAGGCGAATTCGTGACAAGGCTGATTTGATTTCCCCTAATGTCTCAAGTGCTGTACGGTGGAGACACCAATCGTTCTGCAGCCAACGCATAAAACGCTTATTTTTCTCTAATTCGGCAAGCGAAGGCATATCGAAAATGGTGTGGAACTGAATGCGACAGTGTTGCCATATTAAAATGTGTAATATCTGTAATACGTTTGACAAAAATATTTTTGGATGAAAAATCCGCGTTTATATAGTATTACAAATTTATTCATGTCAAACATAGAACAAACAACAAAAATATAAATTATTTTATAGGTAGGTATTGAATATGTCGTATGATCGAAAAAAAGTCGTTTAGTTGGCTTGGAAATAACGATTATTAACATTTACAATAATATTTTTCATATGAAATAACAGTAATCTTCATTTTCAAGCCAACTCTGACGCCGTTCTTTGTTTAATCATATAATATTATATTAAATTGTTTAATGATAACAAATCCGTATTATTAACGCACTGTAAACAAAAATAAATAAAAACGTTACCTTATGTTTAATGTTTTTCATGACCGCCGCTTTAAAGTAGGCATTACCGTCAACGCCCAGGCACAGGTCGTTAAATCGATAGTTTTTTGCACCTTATCAATATTGTTCAAATCCTTTGGTTTTTTACGTTAATTATATTATTGGTCGGCCAGTACCAGTAATAACAATGCCCAATGTAAGTAAGCATATACATGTCATATTTCCAATAATTATAAATAAGAAATAATTGTGAAATCAAAATATAATGAAATTTACACCAGTGATCATAAGTTTTGTTCTTATTTTATACAGGGTGTTTCCAAATAAAAATGTGCCATCTCTCGTGGGAAGATTCCTGGCATAATCTAAGATTTATTTTTTATATCAACGTAGGTCCGATTCTGCTTTGTTTCGCAGCTGCAGGGGGTTAAAGTCTTTATTTTTTTTGTATTTATTATAATTTTCTTGTGAGTGCTTTTAGCGATTCGAACAAAATTTTGAGGGTAAAAGTAACTATTAGTGCGACATATTTGAAAAGTGTCTACATATTCATCAGGGAACAGTCGACATATTCAATAGGATATGGGTTATCACTGGAATATTTGAAAAAAATTGGCGCCGGGAGGCACGTATAGCCGCCCTAACCTAACCTAACGCATACTAAAATATGTTAATAAAAAGTTGGTAGATTCTGTTCTTTTAGTTTCAAAGCAAAGGAAGTTTTCCAATTTTTTTTATCTCAAAAACTGTGACTTTGACTGATTTTGATGTTATTACAAGTTTTGTTGCAAATATTATTCCTAATCTTAAATTGAAAACCGCGTTTCGCTAGCTACTGTAATTTTGGAGTTACGATTTTTAAAAATTTTAACCCCCTCCCATACCCCCTTACCAACCCCACACCCCCACCAAAAACAAATGGCCAGATTCTCGGGTGCCACAGTGCCAGTTTAGCGGTTTTTGAGTTATCGTGTTACAGACGGACAGACAGACAGACACCATGAAAATATTTTGTATTTAGGTCATTTATGACCCAAATAACTCATTTTGAGTGAAATTAAAAAAAAATTTGCCGATCTTAATAGCTGGTCGGCTAAAAAATATGCGCCACTGACTTTTTTCTCTTGTTAGCAAAATTGTGTGGATCTTTTAATGCCGATTAAAAGTTGGCTCTTGATATTTTGTCGATTTCGGTCTCCTTGACCGCAATTTTATTAATTTGCCTTAATCCAAGACCAATAGCAACCTTTAATTTTGTTAATGTCATAACTGACCAAAGTATTAAATAAGTATTCATTGATTCTTCATCACAGAATATGAATAAAAGTTTCTATAAACATGAGTGCAGAAATGCATAGTTTTATGGTTACAGGATGTTAAATCTTTTAAAAAATAAGCCCTGTAATTTTAATACCATTGTTTTTTAGAATTGCTGTAGGTAGCACTAAACCATCATTATAATAAATTTTAATAATAAATTAGATTAAATTTATTAATATTTTTTAATTTTAACTATATCTATTAATCAATATGTGAATATAAAAAATAAATCTTATTTTTACGTGAGGAATCTCCCCACGAGAGATAACTCAAGTTTTTTCAAACACCCTGTATAAAAATTATAATCTGAACATCCTAAAATCAAAGAAAATCATTATAAAAAGTAACAAAATAAACGGATTAAAAATAACACTATTAAATAAATATTTTTTTTTAACAAATCACTAAATCAGTAAAACACAAATTTGTACTACAATGTAAATTATAAAAAATATAACGCAACATTTCTTACACATTAGATCACTGGGAATCTAATTTATAAATGTACCGTTTCTTGCAATTTTTTACTATTTAATATTTACCTTTTTATGCAAATACAAAAAGAAAAAACTTACCTTGTGCCGGTTGAACGCTGACGACAGTCTCGTTGTATAAATATTCACGTTCCCTGTAACTCATTTTGCCGAATATTTGTTCCCAAAAGCTTACTATTAAGTCTTTTTCTTCGCACGGGTTCTACCTAAAAATAGAATAAACATCCTAAACTTTATATATAACCCTTGATTTATAGATAAAGATATAACTAACAGACCCGGCCACGCGTTGCTGTGGCTAAGGTCAGTAATGGGCAAGTCCCCGGTATATTGAAATTTGGGTAAATACCATAGACTTAAAATAAAATATAGACTGAGCATCTCATTCATAAATAGCTGGAACATGCGGTCAGACAATGTCTTGTTATTGTTGTGTTATTGTTTTAGGTTATAACGAGTGCGACACGAGCGATAGATAGGTTGTCTCTGTCGTAACGGTCGTTCCCTGACGACTCTGCCGAGAAACACAACACTGTCTTTCGTTTCTCAAGTACACCTGAACTCTCCGTATCATAGCCGGGTAATTTTTTTATTTTAATGAAGCTATAATTAAATTAAAAATATATCGTATTTAAACTTTTTTATATTTTATTAAGATTTAGGACAGGTTTTTTTAAATAAAAGTTTAGAAAAAACGTCTTAGAGTCCAAAAAGGATAAAAATAATAAAATACACGTTATAGAAGAAATTTTATAATCGAAATTACGTAATTTTTGAAATTAATAATAAATTATTAATTTTAGTCAAACATTTACAACCACTAATATTAATCAAAACAGGATCTATTCCACAGATATAATAGAATCGGCGACAGGGAGAGAAAAAAATAATATATGATTGTTGTAATTTTTTTTTGGTTATGTCTTATGTAAATTAGAGAAAACATAAATCCAATCCATTAAAGCAAGGAAGGTGATAGGAAGTAGTGATGGGTTGTTATTTAACTATCTGTTATTTTATAACAATTATTTAGAAATAACATAACGCAACCGTTACTGCTTTTAAAAAATAACAGATATAAAATAACGACACGCAGAGATCGAGTGTTCGTGAAACGAAGTCGGCGCTCTGCACCGCCACGAAATTCGATGCTGCTCGAAGCAATTCCAAAAAACAACTAGTATGGATGGAAAACCTATTATTTCGACAACCATCGATACAGGCGGCGAGATACAACGGACAACGGAGTGGGGTATGCGCTACGGCGCGGCGCGTCGTGTTGGGCTGACAACAGCTTAAAAATAATAGGATATAAAAGAAGCAGCTTTTTTGAAACAGTTGCGGGCATAACGCCTGGCTGTCGAGATAACAGGAGTGGGAAAGGAGCGCTGCTGCATCGGTCGATTGTCGATGGAGGCTCGCAACGGGTTGGAGAATAACGCATCAGTTGTTTTAGCTATGTTGTTTTTTTACCTGTTACGAGCATAACAGAACGGCGTTCGAGATAATCGGAGGTTTGAAACAGGTTGGAGAATAACGCATCAGTTGTTTTAGATACATATTGTTTTTCAACCTGTTACGAGCATAACGGGCGGAGGTCGAGATATTATGGCGCTGTATGTTTCAATACTTTGTTATTAAGTTTCAATATTTAAGTATTTATTTATTCTGAAAAATTTTCAGAATAATATTTTAAGATTTTTTAAAAATGTATACAGGGTGTTTTGAAAAATCTGGTCATTGATTAATCACGATCCTGCTTAAAGCCCTTGACGTAAAAAGCTGATTTTTGGAAAACGGATTGACTTTAGGGTGTAGAGGTGCGATAAGAAGGGATTTTTCGAAACTCAAATTCTAAGGGGGTGAAACCACCCTCAAATATTAGAATATTTTTTATTTAAAAACTGGTGAGTTTTTCGAAAAAACTCTTAAACACGTATATTTTATTTTGTTGTTTTACATATTTTGAGATTTTTACAAAATATATACAGGGTGTTTCATAAAATATGACCACTGAGTAATCACTATTCTGCTTAAACTGCTTGACGTTTAAAGCTGATTTTTGGTAAACGGATTGACTGTGGGGTGTAGAGGTGCGATAAGGAGGGGTTTCTCGAATCTCAAATTCCAAGAGGGTGAAAACGCCCCTCAAATATTACAATATTTATTATTTAAAAAACGGTTAGTCTTTCGGGAAAACGATTGGACACGCATAATTTATTTTGTTTTTTTACATATTTTGAAATTTTTTAAAAAATAATACAGGGTGTTCCAAAAAGTTGAGTAATTGATTAACCACGATTCTGCTTAAACTGCTCGACGTTTAAAGCATATTTTTGGCAAATGTGAGAAAATTTTATCCAGTTTGTATGTTAATGGAAATTCTTGCTTTGCTTTATCATCACCATTACAAATTAATAATTCGATGCGAACGAAGTCGCGGGTACAACTTAACAAGTATAGCTAGAGACGTGAGAAATATAAAATAAGAGACGCCCCCCGATGCGCAGTGGACATCCCACAAATTTGCTTCAATCAGATTTTTCGTAGCGTAACTGCATCTCTCTTCCGCCGAATGCGTTCTCTCTCTATCGTGTGCGCGACCGGTGCTATCCCCAAGTCTCTTCCTATATTTGTCAAACTGTACATGCTAGTTTAAGTGTAAAATTAATTCGAACTCTAGTGTGTAGTTGGTTTACTTATGAAGAATATACTACACATTTTCTTATATTGCTATTTTTTGACCGCAAATGGTAAAATCATAACGAAGAGCTTCTCGCCCGTCGAGTGAGATGCACCCTGTACACTGCTACGCAATTCAGAATCTACGCGGATCGAGGGGTAGGGCGTAGGTAGATCGGAATTTATAGATATAGACGAGTGGCGGCATTTTGGCTTTTTTATATCGCAATTTGTAAACAGCGCTTATTTGTAAACAACCCCCGTTTTTAGAGAGGTATTTTAGATAACAATCGATATTTAGAAATGTTATGACACCCTGGAAATACTACCACCGAGCACGTCATTGTTGCAACTGCGTTAATACGCCTGGCGGTGACCGCCTCATATTCTTTCAGATATTTAGCAATAAAATAAAGAAACCTGTTATTTTTAAGCTGTTATTTTAAGCTGTTTTTTATAAATAACTATAACAGTTTCAACAGTTATCTAAAAATAACAGTTTTGCCCATCACTAATAGGAAGTGGATAAAATGAAAACTACATTTATTTAACTCGGTACTGTCTTTATTATACCGGGTGCGTCCCAAAAGTGGCTCATCCCCCATAATTTTTTTATATTTTCAAATAAAAAACTAAGATTTAGTATGTTAGTATATGACATAAATTAGGATTGATTGACGCATTCAATTGTTTTTGGTCACTTCCTGTTTCATCGGAAATTACTATAACTTTTAATTTTTAAACGGCACCCTTGGTATATTTCTACTTTATTCGATAGAAACTGACACTCTGAATAGAATGACATATGATATGTCAACTTTTGACATTTTCGCATATGGTTTACAATGGTCACAACCAAACCATACCAAGTGTGTGGTATCAATATATTCATAAAAAAAATGAACGAGTCACCCTTGTTCCATTTGAAAAAATTGACATATGTATGATTAAAAATACGATATGTACATCTTTTAACCGGCCTAGACAAGACACGAAACCTATTAGACGATCAAAACTATTTTTCCAAGGCTCCTTGATTAAAACTTAGAGTTTTTAACAACCCCTTGGCACCCTGGATTGAAATTTAAAATAAGATTTGTTTTTAAGCGACAATGTCAAAAGTTGACATATGATATGTCATTCAGAGTGTCATTTTTTATCGAATAAAGTAGCAATATACCGAGGGTGACCAAAAACAATTTAATACGTCAATAAATCCTAATTTATGTCATATACCTACTAACATACAAATCTGTTTTTTTATCTGAAAAAATAAAAAAATTATAGGGGGTGAGCCACTTTTGAGACGACCCGATATATTAAAAAATATTGTTTCATAATGTAATATCATTTTAAAATTCTTGTATGTTATTTTAGATTCTGAAGATAATTTTAGAATAAACCGGAATATATTTTTAATAAAAAACATTATTAATTATTAACAGGGTTATAATTATGATATTGTTACAATGTAAGTAAGTAAATAATGTAAGAGAAAAAATTCAGATTTTACATTTTACTAAAATATTATCTAAATAATCGCCTTTCTACAACAACGCCACTGACTCCTAATGGGTAAATTGAGAGTTGCCTACCGGTCGAAAGTCGTTTCAAGACTTAAATGGATTATTTAAGTCAAATTTCTTGTAAATTTGGCACTGGCGAACCATATTTTATAGTTCTTGAACAGAAAAAGTCAATAAAATAAACACTTAAGGACTACAAGCTAAGAAAATGCGTTAATACAGCCGGGGAGATAGCGGCAACAAAGCTTTACCGCACACGTGCGACAGGTACTACAAGGTAATAAATGAATGAATAGGCTCCCTCGCCTCTAATCGGTGTTGTCATATTGTCAAGAACTTATCCTTTTTAAACAGTATCCGACTTATAATTTAGTAGTATAAAGACTATTTAATACATCTATGGAATATTAAAACTGTAAAATTAATATCTCAATATATGTGTATAACAAGAAAAAAATATTGATAATATTAAAGACGTGACAACATAGGCTGGATGAGGAAGGCTCGGTCGACTGTACCCAGAAGTAAACATGTGTACAAAAAATATTGTTTGTCCACGTTGAGATGTAAATAGTGTAGTCTATATTTTATTTTAAGTCTATGGTAAACACCCAAGTTTTTGCACCCGGTATATACCCAAAAGCCCAAAAGGTAAATAAATAGTATATTGAATTTAGGTAAATACCATTATACCCGGTATATATACAATTATACCCACTTTTTTAGTTTAAGGTATTCTAACAATTTTTAAAAACAATTTGTTGTTAAATTAAAATTATTGAATTACTAATATCGCTATTAAAAAATAGGGGTTGATGGTCAAATCATAAAAAAATATAAAAAAATTTGTTCAAAACTTCTGCAATAATTTCGTGTGTAAATTTTCCTTTTTTCGGTGTTTTTTTTTCGTTTACGGTCAGAATCATAACCCCTGAGCATTTTGTCTTTTGATTCATGTCAAATGTCAATACATGCTTTTGTTAATTTTTAAGAGCGAAATGAACTGATCACCATTTGCAATTTTTTTAAGTTTCATTACTTTTTGATGTTATTTTTTAATATGACGAGATGGTTTTGGTGACTATTGTCGTAACGTCATATTATACGCTGCATTGAATACTCTATACTAAATTTAGAAAAAAAAACGTTAAAAATTAATAACGATAATAGAACTAACGATATTAAAGAAAACATCTGCAATAATCAAGTATACTAACAGAAAAAAAAACAAAAAAAAAGAAGACATTAAAGAAAACATTTGTAATACTCAAGAATTCAAACAGAAACAAAAATTATATAAAATATCCTAATACTTTGTATTGCCCTCCCTTGGCTGCTATAACTGCCTGTATACTGTCACTGAGGCTGCATATATCATATTGCGTCTTCCTTAAGGGCCAAGCGAAGTTCATTTAATGAAGCTGGTACCGCTTTCGTGACCTATAACCAATTTCCCAAACGTCGAACATGATGGGTAGTTCATAGTAGTATATAGTTCACAATAATAACCAAAGCCGCCTTGTCATATTGAAAAATAACTTCAAAAAGAAATGATAATTGAAAAAATTGCAAATTGTTGGTGGCAAGTTCATTTCGCTCTTAAAAATTAACCAAGATATGTATTGACATGATCCAAAAAAATAAAATGCTCAGGAGACATGGTTCTGACCGTAAAATTATATTTTAGGAAAATTTACACACGAAATTATTGCACAGGGTGTTTTAAAGTTAAGGTAAAAAACAACCCCTCAATTAACCCTGTATAATATGCCAAATACTAAAGTTTATAAAAAACTGAGTTTACGAATTACAGTTGATATAATTTTATACAGCCTGCTAAAAAATCATAAAAATAGGGCTAAAAATAACAAAAATATAACAATTTAAAAATCTGACCAAAAATTTATCCGTTGCGTTTTTTTGCATCTGAGTGTACAGGGTAGGTCAAATTCGACGCTTTTAAATGGAAACACCCTTTTTTATAGGAGATAGACAAAAACTAATATCGGTGTCTGGAGCTCAATTTTTGTCAAAAACATGATGGTGAAAACCGCATATCGATATCTGTTACCGTTTCGGAGTTACGGGGTGTTTTTCAAAAATATGCATTTTTAACAAATCGCTGTAACTTTTTTGCTATGGAAAATGTTGTATTTTTATGAAAACATTTCCAAAGCACCTTTTACGTAGAATTTAATGGTTTAAGTATAATTTTAAAATTAATAATTTAAGAATTATCAACAGAAAATTTGATTTTTTATATGGGACACCCTGTATATTTTTAATTTATTGAAAATAATTTAAAATTACCTTTTCAAAAATATAACACACTTGATATTTTGCTCGATTCCTCTTCGAGATATAGAGTATATAAAAATTCGCCCGCTTTAAATAAGTAGGCTTTGAACGGCACCGGCTGTAATGCAAAAAAATTCTAGCTGTGAGCATCAATTAAAACGAAAATAATATTTGCTATGAGAGATGCAGAATTTTATAACAATTTAAAATATATTTAACCAACATCAACACATTTAAACTATATCTAATAACAATAAAAATAAATAGCAAACCAAGACATGAGATTTTGCTACATACAGATGTTCGACATATCGACCGTCTTCTGTAATGGACAGACGGGGCAATTTTTGAACATTTCTCGCGGAATTCATCTCAGTGGAGGTGAAAGATACCTTCTCATAACTGCTAAGTATTTCTAATTCTTGTCTAGATTATACGGAAGAATAAGGAACCTTTATTCTTCCGCAAATATATCCATAGGATTAGATTCATGGGCACTAAGTCAGGCGGCCTCGACGGCCAACGGCTGGGATCTTGGTTAGCTATTTAATTATTCTTGAAATTGGCTGCAAAAATTTGCTGATAACTTCAGTGTTCAGAGGCGGTGCGTCGTCTTGCTGTAAAATATGTTTTCGAGTTCCATTAAGGGCATATCATCAATAAGGGGTCCAAAGCCTACTAGTTAAAAGTGGCGAACTTTTAAATATTCTGTATTTCGAAGGGGATTATAACAAAATATCAAGTGTGCTATATTTTTGGAAAGGTAATTTTAAATTCTTTTCAGTTAATTAAAAAGATAGACGGTGTCCCAAATAAGAAATCAATTTTTCTGTTGATAACTCTTGAATTATTAATTAAAAAAAAAATACTTAAACCATTCAATTCTACGTAAAAAGGTGCTTTGGAAATGTTTTCATAGAAACACAAAATTTTCCATAGCAAAAAACTTACAGCGATTTGTTAAAAATGCACATTTTTGAAAAACACCCCGTAACTCCGAAACGGTAACAGATATTGATGTGGGGTTTTCACCATCATGTTTTTGATGAAAATTGAGCTCCAGACACCGATATTAGTTTTCGTCTATCTCCTATAAAAAAGGGTGTTTCCATTTAAAAGCGTCGAATTTGACCCACCCTGTACATATAAAATTTTATCAAAATCGGTCAAGCTGTTTCGTAGGAGTATGTTAACAAAAACTGTGACACAAGAATTTTATACAGGGTGATTCTTAACCTATACGCATAAACTTGAGAAATTATTGCTGATGACAAATAATGACTGATAATGAAAAAAAATGTTAGTAAAATATTTTTAGATTCTGAAATAATTTGAGTTTTTTTTTCACAAAAATTTATCAACTTTATCAGTAAATACACATTCAATTTAATGGAATTTACGTTTTTTGTTTTTATTTCCAATAGTTTGTTATATCCATAGATTTAGGAAGAACAGATATCACATTTTGCATTTTAACCCGATCAAACAATCGGAGGTTGACTACGTACTGTAAAAACCAACTGAGATAGAGAAGGCGACATTGCCACATCTCAAATTTGCGCCTATCTACTTAGTTTGATTTGCAGAAAAGGTGACTTTAAAACCTTCACCGGATATCAATAAATCTCAATTTCTTAATTAAATTAATAGTTTATTTTTAAAGAAGCATACGTAATAATATGTTATTAACAAGAGGATATATGCGTTACTATTAAAGGACATGTTTACTGTTTAATGTGCTGAAACGTCTAGAACTATTGGCAACGTCGCTGCTAGTCTTCCAGAATGAAATGAGCCGTCCGTCCCACCACCCCTCGCGACAGTCATTGGTCCGTTATAGCGTACTACGTTTAGCTTACGGTGTGTTTGAAGTCGGAATCAAGTCCGAAGTGAACTTTTCAGTGTTTTTCAGTAGTTTTTGCTTTTGTTTAACGTACTTTTGAATCTGCGAATTTTCAATATGGTACGACAGTGTCAAATATGTGGAAAAATAAGCTCAAATTACCCGAATTTGTCTTTTCAGGTAGGTATTGTTTCCGCCGCCCCGTAATCGCCGTACATAGGCGTCCCACAAGGGAACCTCTCACAATTAAAATAATTTCTAATTATATTTGTTGAATTTTGAGCTATTAAAACAAGAACGTAGTAGCCGGTAATTGAATGATAATTCGTCTCAATTACTACTTAACTGTTGTAGATCATAACAAATTTGAATATAAACGTTGCATTTGAAACTTTATTATAAGCCAGAAAGTGACATTTTTTTCTTAAAATTGCGTCATATTTTGGTCATTATATACGATATTCTAAAGGAATTTTGCTCAACAAATAAACAAAGGTGTTTACCCGCCCTTTTTTACATTTTATTGCATTATTATATCTACCCCTTCGACCTCGTTTAAACAATTTTTTACCACCGTACAAATACCTCTTCCTAGAGTTATTTGTACGGTGTGTTTACCTTTTTTTAGAATGGGACGAACTGTAAATAATTCTTAGGCTACTAGTTTTATACATACCTATATACAGAGTGACCCAGGCCTCCAAAAAAGCTTTTTACCTATTACGTTTTAGGTTTGCAATTTTTATTTCAATTTTTTACATAAGATGGGGGCCATTGTAACGCACATTTTCAAAATATTTTTGTCAACATACAGGGTGATTCTCAGGGTGATTTAAACCGCAATACATATGCTTAATACAGTTCATGAAGATTGGGACATTTAACTAAAATTTGATTGTCTGATGCAGCTACCTTTAAAAGTAATGGATTTGTAAATAAACGTAATATTCATTATTATGCGACAGAAATCCCATACTGTAGCACACAGATTTGATACTTTTAATGATAAATGCCTTCTATTGAGAGACTAAAACGTAATTGCCTCGTATCAGAGCCATCATAGTACAAGAAGAAGACCGAAAGAGTCAAATCTTGTCTTATATTTTCAAAAAAACACAATTTTCTCATTAAATATTGATTTTAGGTATAGGAAGTTATTAATAATACAAGATTAAACAACTATTACATAGTACTTTACAGGAAGCTATCGATTGCGAACTAACTAAATCGTTACTATGTACTAATTTTAAAAAGTTCTTTTTAAGATCAAAAAAGGTAAAACTAAAACCTAAATTAACATTTGAGATTAAATGTTGTCTATTCTAAACAAGAAAAATGTATTTATAAGTTTTACAACATCTCTAATTAAATTTGGACGAAAATAATATTTCTGTTTGCTGTAGGTAATTTTCTCAGGGAAAATACGTAAATAAAAATGACTTTTTAAGTCAAAAAAAAGTCAAAAGGACAAGTTATTCCAAAAAAGGACTGTCCTTTTAAAAAAAAAAGGAAGAAGAAAAGTCACCAACCACAAACCTAATATAGAACTGTTTCGGAAGCCTGAGTCACCCTGTAAATATTCAAAAGTAACTGAAAATTTATATAGAATTAACTGAAGTTTAAATTTTAAATTGAAAATCGACGTTGGAGCGATTTTCGAAAACTACCTACTAACGTTTCAACATAAGTATACGTGGGATATTAATTATATTATTATATTAGACCTTATAACAAAACTCATCTTACGAAAAAGTGTTAATGTAGTATATTAATATGGAGTAAACATTTTACTAATTACTTTACTAATTAAATTCGTTCCAAAAAACGATATGCCACTGGCCATTAGAACAATCCAAATGCGCCTAGTTGCCGGGGTCGGAAATTTTAGACTTCTCTGTCTCTTCTGTCCTTGTTTGACACATTGGAATGTTTGATACACTACCAACGAGTATTTATGAATGAGATCTTCGGTCTATATTTATAATGTCTTTGGTTATATCCGTAAATAAAAATAGTTAGTGCACATTCAATTTAATGGAATTTACGTTTTTTGTTTTTATTTCAAATAGTTTGTTATCTCCCCAAATAAAAATATTTTACTAACTTTTTTTTCATTATTAGTCATTATTTGTCATCAGCAATAATTTCCCAACTTTATGCAAGAATCACCCTCTATATTAGAAACATATTTTAAAATATTATGCCATATAAGATACGTTTCATAAAATGTTAGAGTATAGAGTGCGCAATATTATCGGTGTGTGTGCAAGCGGCCTTAGAGTAAGAGCGTTTGCACAATTCGGAGAAACCGGAGTTGGTGCTGGATTCGATTGCAATTTGAATAAATTACCTCCGATCCTGTAAATTAGTCCGTCGTACAGAATAGGTCGGCAAATACAATAGAATTAAATACAATTGCCGAAAAAAAAAATAATCTTTTTCCTCAAAAGTATGCGCGGTGGCGTTTTTTACAAGAGACTAAACATGTAGTAAATACTAGAAGGACCGTTCTGAGAAAAAAATCGGCCATCGATGGGTTAAGAAAATATTTATCGGTACTAAAATTTATGTAGGTTTGGGGGTAGTTTTCACTAGTAGTGGGAACTATCAAATGAATACTATCGAAACATTCGATAGTTGCAATTCATTCGAATAATTCGATAGCTAGTAAGAAAACATTCGTCGAAAACTATTCGAATAAAAATATCGAATAGATGCGTCATATGCCTTGAAATATATTAATTCGGCAGCAAAAACCATTCATTTATAAAATTCATTCATTTGTAAAATTCATTCATTTGTAAAATTCATTTATTCGTCAGGATCGATTATAATAAAATATAAACTGGATTTTAGTTGTCGCCCGGCGACGTAGGTTTCTTTCCTAGAAACCCGACAGCGGTCGGCCGGCGGTCGGTGGCAATGGTATGAAAAAAGCCGGCATCTTTGATTTTGAGTCAGATAAAGATAAGGACACATTTTTTTTATTGAGGTGCTAGTATTTACACAGAAAATACATTATGAACGGCGCTGTTGCCGTATATTCGTATTAGTTGGTATTAGCAAAGAATATTATTCTTTGGTATTATAGTTAGTTAGGGATAGTATAACTATATATTTTGCATGTTTTTTTATTAATATTCTGCTGTTACACTGCAATAATACTTTTTATTTTGGATATAGGAAAATGATTTTTAATGTTTTTAAGCAAAACTGGTTTAATAAATAATAATAACAGTAATAATTAGTTATACCTATTAACACCAAAATTTAAAATCATTTAATATAAACATTTTTTTAAGTAGTAGCAAAATAATAACAACAAATTAGAAGTCAAAATTATTTATATTAGATCCTATTTAAAAATAATATAGTCTCTAAATTTTTTGGCAACGTTGGTTTATTAAATAATAATAATTACAGAACTAATTCGTTATATTAACAACAAATTTTAAAATCATGAAATATAAACATTTATTAATTTTCTAAGCATGCAGTGTAATAGAAGAAAAATACAAATAAAAAATTAGAAATCAAAATTATATATGTGTATTACTTTTTATTAATACCTGGGTGCTACTATCAACAACGAGGGTTTGGGCAAAGAAGAAATACAAACCCGAATTCAGAAGAGCAAACAAGTTATTGGATGTCTTAACAGCCTCTGGTGGGACCGAAACTTATCTGCAACAACTAAAAAGAGACTTGGAAGAACATTGGTGGAGTCAGTTCTTTGCTATGGTTCAGAGCTGTGGACTCTGAGTGCAGACATGAAGCGCAAAATCAAGTTGTTGAAATGGACTACCTTAGAAGAAGTGCAGGTATATCTAGGATGGAAAAAAAGACAAACATCGAGGTCAGGCGTATCATGAATGCATCGGAGGAGACAGTACTGGATCGAATCGAAAAATCCAGCTTAAAATGGTTTGAACATGTTCTGCGTATGCCGGAGAACAGGTGGCCAAAAAGAGTTTTCAATGGGCTCCCCAGGGCAGAAGAAAGAGAGGTAGACCTAGTATATATATATATATATATATATATATATATATATATATATATATATATATATATATATATATATATATATATAAAGAAAATCTGGGATTTAGTGGGGTTGCAGTCGGAAGGGTTTGACAAAATTAATACACTTTGTTAATTGTCAAGCTTTCGGAATTTATTTATTCCTTCCTCAGGACATTAACGTGGTACAGAAAATACCTTCATAAAAACTACATTAAACATGGTTTGTGTTGATAACTCCACCGTGAAAGCATCGCGGACCAGTCAACCACAAGGACTCTTATAAGGCGGTTAAGCCGCCAAATATAAGTTAGAACATTAGAATAGATATAGCGCAAAACAATTGACCCAAAGGTCAATTGTTTTGCGCCTCCACGCTTCGGATTGAGACGCAAAAAATTCTTTAATTTAAAAATTTCTAACATCTCCTAATTAT
This sequence comes from Sitophilus oryzae, assembly GCF_002938485.1. Lineage (NCBI taxonomy): Eukaryota > Metazoa > Arthropoda > Insecta > Coleoptera > Curculionidae > Sitophilus > Sitophilus oryzae. Next base: position 98,429 of record NW_022146902.1, on the reverse strand, counting down.
TCTAATGTTCTAACTTATATTTGGCGGCTTAACCGCCTTATAAGAGTCCTTGTGGTTGACTGGTCAGCGATGCTTTCACGGTGGAGTTATCAACACAAACCATGTTTAATGAAGTAGTTTTTATGAAGGTAAATTCTGTAGACTGCAACCCCAAAAATCTTTGATCAAACCTCACTAGTCAATCGAGACTACTCACTAGTCAGTCGAGACTACTTTCTGCTTATATATATATATATATATATATATATATATATATATATATATATATATATATATATATATATATATATATATATATATATATATATATATATATATATATATATATATATATATATATATATTTTTTTTATACTTTTAGTAAATTTTTTAGGCATTTACTTTAAAAAATAAATTAAATATTTCTCCACAAAAATCTACATGTAAGAGAATTAACATAAACAAAATACAAATATCGTTAACTTTTTTTTTAAATTGGCACGTGTAAAACTTTAATCAATCAATTTAATTTTCTCATCCCAAAATTTGAGTTCGATAACCATTTACTTAACCACATTACCACATTACTTAAATATGATTATTAAGTTCAACTAATTCATATTACTAAAACATCTAAAATACAAATACATATGTATTTTTAAAATTAATTGTAAGTTCACCTCATCTCTCTTAAAAATTGTTACTTCTCAAAAGTTTCCATTAAAAAAAATAGACCATATACCGTATAAAATTAAATAATTGAAAGATCGGAAAATCACACAAATTTTCGGAAAAATTTTGACCACCTGCAGACGTACACAATCGTCAATTAAAAAAACACTACTGCTTTAGTATTTTAAATATTTTAATAAACGCAAAAATAGCACAGTATTTAGAAGGCAAGTTATAAAAATTTGGAAGAACTAATAATGCAGTGACGCAGACAAAAATCAAACGAATACTAAATTTCATTTATCAAAAGCATTCGATAGTCGTGGCTTAACGATAACCATTTAGTCGCACGGCGAGGTTGTCACATATGCTTTAGTATACAACTGAATGAATGATTTTATTCGAATGAAACCATTCGATAGTTGAAATCATTCATTCAGTAACCATTCGATAGTCTAATTCATTCGATAGTTCCCATCGCTAGTTTTCACCGTTCCCGTACTTTTCTTGATTTTTGTGAAAGTCAAATGTTAAAGCGCTTAGTAAAATATAGGCACCCCAAATAGGAAATATAGTTTCTTAAAAGAATATCTTAAAAAATGTGTTTACTTTTTTAAAGTTTGATGTCCTCTAATGGACAAACGAAGCACTTTTGTATAGAGGTAAAGTAAAAGTAAAGTAAAGATTTCAGTTAACGTCTCCTTTTTGCTGCCAGGGCTAATCTGGACGGGGCCTACTTTGTTCACGCGGAATCCGAACCGCGGTCCTCGGCCATATCATGGTCAATGGCCTACCGACTTGGCAAGTGTCTAAATCGACTCTTACTCACGAGATATCCGATCTCATCCGGCCTCGTACCGGCGTGAATGAGCAGTGTGTATCAATAGATTTTACACTTTTCCCTTGAACAGCAGCACGATACAGAGTTTCGAACCGGTCACCCGTCCATCCACTAGTATCGCCTTACGTCGCTTAACTTCCGTGTTCTAATGGGAACCGGTGTTTCGACGTATAGCTGGGCCGTTGCCCTTAAATTTAGTGTTATAATCGTATCCAAGCGAATCTTATTCTACAAGTATATTTACTTCTATTTAATGTCTTTATAATCCCTGATCTAAGCCATTCTAATGCAGTTTTCAATTTCACGTCATAGAAATTTGGCATATTTTAGCAGTGAGTGTTAATTTCAATTTAAATAACACTCTAGCACCGGACCTAAGCGACTCAAATTCATTTCCATTCAGATTTTACTCTAGGGAAATTTGACAGACGACAGACCTATTCGTGGCGAGTACAGCATGATTTCTATAGAGGGCACACTTCATAAAGCAAAGTTAAATGAAAATGTAACTTTACAATGACTTTAACGGTAAGTATATTATATGATATATGATAGATGTGATATTGTATGCTGAAGTATAAGGACCCAAGAACAATGTAACAATACCAAACTAGAGGTGTTGGAAAAGTAACTATTGGTTACTGGAGTTCTCGTTACTGATTGATACCCGAAGTAACGAGTAACGAATTTAAAACCATACGATTACTTTGATTACCGTAAATACTTATAGTACACACAACCAAACTTATATGGAATCATCTATTATTTTTCATAATTTTTGAGACGTATGAAAATTTTGTGTTTAGGAATAAAACTCAGTCCTTACCAATAACTTTTAATATAAAATAATCCATATAGCAATAAAAAAATAATCAGTTCCCAAAATAAACACAATGGAATTTTTTTGGTTTCTGAAACGAAATTAAGATTTAAATTTTTAATGGCCAAAAAGCAAAAACAAGAAGAAAATTGCTAATAATTTTAGTAATCCTTGTTGCCACCTTATGCAAGCTCCTGTCCGCGCTGGCATGCTTCTTATTAAATTATCAATGTTGTCTTGGGGTATGTTTTCCCATTCTACTAATGCTGCATCAATAAGCTGTGCGGGATTTCCTGAATTGTTTCGACGAGCTCTAACCCTTCTTTTGAGCTTGTCCCACAAGTGTTCGATAGGGTTTAGATCTGGTAAACATGCAGGCCAATCCAAAGCAATGACACTTTCTGTTTCTAGACATTCTTTAGTCACTCTACTGGTATGGGGAGGTGCACTATCGTGCATGAAGTTAAAATTATCCCCAATTATAGCTTTCCATAGATTAGCGATTAGTTCTAGCACTAAATCAATATAACTCCGACCCGTTAAGGCTTGTTGAAGTGGTAACAATGGAGTTTTTGCTCCCAGCATAATACCTCCCCAGAACATTACAGTTCCTTCTTTATATCTTGGTACCTTCTTTATACCATGGCAGCCTGGAGTCTCGCTCGTCTTCCTGGAGCTCTGAAAACCCGAATTCGATGATCATCTGATCTTAGACCAATTCTGGTTTCATCCGAAAAAAGAACATTTTGCCAATTCCGAGTTGTCCTGTTTTGATGTTGAAGGCATCAATTTAGCCGGTCAATTTTATTTTGCCGAGATAACTGCGGAATCCGTAACTCTCTCCTGCTGTAAAACCCTCGAGCAGGAAGCCTTTTTCTTATGGTTTCAACTGAAACGTTCACACTTGTAGCTGCCTGTAGCTGCCTGAAGCTGTCTTTGTAGTTTTGGATGGGAAACATTGCGATTTATTCTAGCAATTTGGCACACAAGGCGGTCTTATTGTTCAGTTGGGACACTTTGACCACTTTGTCTGGGCCTGTCCTTGTGTGTTCTAATTCCAAGTACCTTGCATATGTTTTCGATACAATACCCTGGGTAACGCCTACTATCTCTGCTACGTCTCTTTGGGGCATTCCTCTTCAATGAGAGCAATAATTCTTCCTCTCTATACATATGTTAATCCAACATTAGGCATTTTTTAATTGTTTTGTATCGAATGAAAATTACCGGACAATCGTGATTTTACTATTGCACACAAAATTCAAAAGAAAATAAATCGCAGCATAGCAGTCGTTATTCTTTATTATCATGTTTATTTACAACAAAAAGCCATATCTTAAAGTTGTATACCAATTTTTTTCCTTGCAAGAAATTTAGTCAGAAAGAAAGAGTGATTCCATATAAGTTTGGTTGTGTGTATTTATCATTTAGTTTATCGTATCGTACTTATACGTATACCTAATATGTAAATGTGTATAGTATTGTATCGTAAATGTAATCAAATACGAAGTCTATGAAAACATAAAAGGTGGCAAAAGGGGGTGAAATTAGGGATGGACATACAAATTTGTTAAAATCTGTTCTAGGCGTACCTATGAAATTTTGCACGGAGGTTTCTTTGGTGACGTAATTGAGCACTAAGGCGCGATTTTTGGAAATTCGCCCTCTAAGGGGGTGAAATGAGGGAATAGATGTTGTATACGAAAAAAATAAAATCTGTTCTAGCAGTATAAAATTTTGCGGATAGGTTCCTTATGTGGCGTAATGAGGAAGATGCATATATTTTATTTTTCGCCAGAAACTGTTCAATTTATTAGAATAAATATGTGTAAATGCAAAAAAAACTTTTTTCTTGAAAGCAGTACCACAATTTTATAAAACGGGTCATTAAAATACTATGGATAACGCAAACGACGCCTCGCGAATTGAAACGATATTCTATTGGTCTGACGTCACCCGCCGTTCTCGTCGACGCGCGATGGACAGCAGCAGCCAGACGTGTTCCGTTTATATACGTATTTAAGTGGCGTACTAAGACATTTTTGTTGCTTTTAGCGTTAATCGAAGGAGCTTTTTATGCTTTTTTGTGCAGTTCTTATTTGTATGTGTTGTGTGTTCTGAGAATTTTTTAAGTAATGGCAGATTCCGGGTTTGTAAAAGCACAATCAGATAACTTGCCAAAAGTCGATGCTTTTATGTTGGCTGTTTTTATAAATACAAATTCCCAATTTATTGGTGCTGAATTACGACGAAAAAAACGAGAGGTATGTAACATTTATGCTTTGTAGTACTGAGGCATATTTAAGTATAAGTAGGTACCTACTGTTACGAACTTTTATATAGTTATAAATATTAATGTTATAAACTTATTTTTCAGATCAGGTAGGGAGACGTATGGAGATAATGCTGTAGGTTATGTAGAAGTGAAAAGAGACAAAAATATTTGTTTAGTACGTGGAAAAATAACTCCAGAGCATAGCGTGAAAAAGAAAGTTTTTTATATATTGACACCCCCTTACCCTTGTTATTTTTAAAGATTGTTTTTTTACGAAATTATAGGAAATAAATTGTTTATCAGTAATGAAAATATTATAAGGTGTGCCATAAGCAAACGCCAAAATTAAGTTACTTTTTTAAGTGAAACACCCTATATATTTTTGGATTCTTCGGAAATTTCTAGATATTCTAGATATATTTCATGTATAATATCCTATACCTATCTTCAAATGTTTACGAAATATTGACAGTTGAAAAGTGAAAAATACCTACAATTTTGTGGACCACCTTTTTTGAGACACTCTGTATAACTAGAATTAGTTTTAAAAGAGAGTATATGAAAAACCGTGCAACTTTTTTATTTAATGTTTTCTTCTAAAACTTGCAGTTAAGGCTGTATGTGGGTGTCAAAATATAATGAATAACCCTGTACATTCAAATTTCATATACCTATGTAAGACAATATACATAAATATATGAACTTACATCAAAATGTTCTTCACAACAATAAATCGTAAAAATAGAGGATAATTTAACGTTTTTCTTTTCATCTCTATTCATGGCCTTGGACCATTTTTTTCTGTTTTCGCTCATCCATTACTATTTATAAATATCACTAATTACTAATTATGTATTAATTAACACAAATAACTAAAATTTTGACTCGGATTCAACAGCGTTTAAAAGCAAACTGTGTAAAATAAACACGCGTCTGGCTCCACTCAACCAGGAAAACGGCGGGTGACGTCACAGCGGCAAGGCGCGGTAGAGAGCGTTTGCCCGGCCATTTAAATTAACAATATTTAATTATTTTATATTAGCATTTGTTAACTTTCGGCATTTCTTAACCGATATCAACGATTTTTTTTTGTTCAATTTGTAATTATATGAACTATTTTTTAAAACCATTATTTAAAAACATGCATTTTCCTCATTGACCAGTTAAAAGCTATTTTCACGTCTTAAGAGGGCAAAATAAGGGGTAAAAGTTCATTTCAAGACTCAAAAGTTTTTTAGAATCGGTTTTAGAAGTATGCAATTTTGCGTAGAAGTTTCTTAAGTAACGTAATTGAGCACTAAGGGGCGATTTTTAGAAATTCGCCTTTTAAGGTTGTGAGACGAGGGGTGAATGTTCAGAAAAAAAATTTCAGGAGTATGTAAATTTGCACAGAATATAAATAAATATAAATAAATAAATGCCTTTATTGTCAACAAATTTTTCAATTTGTGGACATAGGTAAACTAACAAACAAAGTAAAAAAAAAACAAGGTACACAAACAAACAAACAAAAGATAATACAAAACATTATACAAATAATTTTGTCTTATTGTTAAAATAAACATATATAAATGTTTACAATGTCAAAGAACAAAAAAAAATTAAAATAATATTCAAAAATATTTAGCCAGTTTATAGCAAAATATCAATGACCTCTAAATAAATTAATTTCGATGTCATTAGTAAATATAGCAATAGCAAACATTAGACCAGTGTTTTCAAGATCAAATTCGATTTTCAATTCAAATATAATTCATTTACGGCGTAGAAAGCCTTGTCTAGTAAATAAGAGTTCAATGCTTTGCGAAATGAAAAAAATGATGTTATGGATTTGATTTCAAATGGCAGGTGATTGTGCATTTTTTTCGAGTTGTATAATATTGAACTTTTAACTAACTCTGAGCGTGGGGTAGGTAGATAAAGATCTTGCTCCGCGTTCCTGAGTGGATAAGTGTGAGATGGCCTTTCTTGAGAAGCTGATACATGTTTACGTATTAGGCAAACGGATTCAAATATAAATAAGGAAGGAAGAGTCAATATTTTTAATTCTCTAAAAAAGCCCCGGCAATGAGTTCTGCTGTTTAGTCCCAGTGAATATCGAACAGCTCTCTTCTGGAGCTTGAAAATGCGGTCAAATTGAGCCGCACAACACGTACCCCAGAATGGAAGGGCATACCTGAGGTGCGACTCAAAAAGTGCATAATAAACAGTTCTAGCCACTGACAAGTTAAGCTCCTTAGAAACAGACCTTAATGCAAAACAGGCAGAGCTCAATTTTTTCGACAAAGCTTCGATATGTATGTCCCATTTCAGAGAATTGTCCACAACAAGCCCTAAGAATTTTACGGATTTTACGACGTCAATGGTGGTGTTGTCAAGTACAAAAGGCTGCAACGAGTTTTTATACGACAAAGCCTTAGTTTTAGAAATGTTGAGACTCAGGAGGTTCGAATCGCACCAAGATTTAATGGTGATTAAGTCATTTGATATAATCCTATGAAGTGCCGCGATGTCCTTGTTGCTCCAAGTGAAGCTAGTGTCGTCCGCAAAAAGACATATTTTGCCACTGATGTTTATGTTAGCAATGTCGTTAATAAAAAGAAGAAACAAAATAGGGCCTAGTACTGAGCCTTGTGGTACTCCACATTCTATTGGCTTGCTAGAAGACAACGTGGTATCCACCCTCACAAGTTGACTTCTGTTGCTCAGATACGACTTAAACCATTCGAGAGATGATCCCCTGAACCCATAGTGCTGCAGTTTATTAATTAGGATCTTATGATTTACACAATCGAACGCCTTAGAAAAATCACAGAAAATTGTTGCTGTAGAATGATGGTTGTTTAGGCTGGAGTAAACTTTATTAAGGAGGGAAAACATAGCGTCATTTGTGGACTTGTTGCTCAGAAATCCAAATTGATATTCAGTAAGTATTTTGTACTTAAACAGAAAAGATACCAGCCTGCTTTTAACCAACCTTTCTATGATCTTAGATAGCGTTGGAAGGAGTGCAATTGGGCGATAGTTAGAAGCTTCATCTTTGTCTCCTCCTTTGTGCAGTGGAATGATTATTGCCGTCCTAAGACATTTTGGAAAAATACCATTTTGGAACGACATGTTTATTAAAGTTGTTAGGTGATTCAGAGTGCTTTCTGGCAGATTCGAAAACATTTTTAAAGTTAGCCCGTCGGTCCCAATATTGTGCCCTTAAGTGATGAAAAGATTTTTTGAAATTCATGCCCTAAGAGGGTGAAATTAGGTGTGAAATTTTGTACAAGTGAACTTTTGAATATCTGTATAAAAAATTGTAACGGTTCTAGAAGTATTAAATTTACACACAGAGTACACAGAGGTATCCATTAAATGAGAAAGAATTATACACAGAGGTATGCATTAAATGAAAAACGTGAGTACTAAGAATCTATTTTTGAAAATATATCCCTTAAGGTGTAAAATTAGACACAAAGGTTGGCAGCAGTTGAGAAAATTGACAGCAGTGCCAAAATCAGTACAAAGTAATCAAAGTATCGAATATTTAAAATGATTACTTAGTAGTCGAGTAACGATTAGTAACGAGTAATCAAAAGTAACGGAAATCAACGTCACTAAACAATACTTTTGGTAACTTAAAACAAAAAATAATCTTTGCTATCTTAATATAATTTCAGAATTCTCGACAAAATACATTGACAGAACACTGATGAACAAAACTGATTGAAAAATGAAAAACACTGATTTGATATTCTATAGAAATAAATTTTTCAGTGCCTTAAATTTGACCAGTTGTAAGAAAATAGACACATTAAAAGTTCCTTGATTCTAACAAGACGTTATACAATCGTGAAAGATTAAGCAAATATTTGATAAACATTTTAAACTGGTCTTGCTTTGGATTATTTTTTATCTTCTTGAAACAAAATTAAAATTAAGTGCTCTTGAAATGTATTTATTTTTGTTTGTTACAGAATTTTGTATCAAGAACCATCAATAATTCTTAAATGATGATAATGCACAAAAATGATGGAGATTTTTCAAATATTCGTAAAATGTTAACCCAGTGACCTATAAAGTAAAAACAAGAATGACAGTAACATCAACATCTGATGATCAGATATATGAGGATTTTGTAAACGTTCAAAATACAACATGAAAAATAAACAGTTTTCAAATAACATACCAGTACCGTATGATCGAATAAAAACGGCGTCAGTGATGGCTCGGAAATGAAGATCGCTGTCATTTTACATGTAAATTTATATGGTTATACGTCCAACGTTGGAACGAACGTTCGAACCAACGTTTGACACAGTTTTCGACAATATTAAAATTGGCGAATGTGTCTCTTACACGATGCTTCGAACGTTGGTTCCAACGTTGGACGCAAACCTGGCGCTACATTTGTGAAATTAACTCAGTGTTGTACGTACTCTCCGGGACATTTTTTCAAATTCCGACCGGAAAACCCCGGACGCTTTGAAAACCGGGACATGTCCGGGTAAATCCGTTTGTATTTAAAAAATCGGGACAAACGTAAAATTTTATGTGCCCATAGGATTTTGAAACAATATTTTATGCCTTTTTGCGTTAACTTAAAAAACTATTCAAAATTTATAAATAATTATGTAAAAATAAAAAATGAAAAGTTGAAAACAAAATTAGTAAACAATCAATTAAATCTAAAACAACTAGAACAAAACATAAACAAAATCAAGAGTTTCAGCTGTATAATCTGTAAAATTGGCTTTATTCATATTTGATTATTTTTAAATGAACATTTTTTGACAAAATACTCAACCACAACTCACCACAATACAACAAAACACTTTAAAATATAACATACTTAGTATACACAAGTATAAAAAGGTCTTTTAACCCCTACAAGTGCGCTAATTTCCACTAAACACTTTACTATTAACACTGGACGCGATTCGTTAACGAGCTTAGCATCAAATTTATGCTTAGCAAAACGAAGATCCTGTGTTAAAAGCAAAGTGTTTTGGTGTATATTGCGGTGAATTAGTGTTTTATTTTGCTGTTGTAACACCAAAGGTTCCAACCCCCAACTGTAATAAATATTTTTTATTTGTTTTGTTGCTGTAATAATAAGAACCTTATCATCTTTAATAAGATCCATAAATCCTTAAATGCGATATAGTAAAATTAAATGAGATTTGAAGTTCCGTTCTAAGGTCTGTTCCCAGAAGAATCCCGGACTAGTCAGCACGTTTCTCATTGGTTAAAATGCGTAGAAACCTGATTGTTAGTCAGGTTTCTACGCATTTCAACTAATAAGAAACGCGCTGACTAGTCAGAGATTCTTCTGGGAACAGGGCCCTAATGAGCTTAACTGAAAATCTATTTCTAGCATCTGTCTACTTCAACATCATACGTGAAAATATATAAATAACAACCCCTTAAACAATGAAGGTATACATATAATTTACTCTAGTGTTAAAAAATACTTTATTTTTTTATCTATAGTTTTTATATCCTTTTTGGCAAATTTCCTTTATGCAAGTTTTTATTATCGAGTATTCATTAAACAGAGTATCAATATCTACTTCTTTTAATTCTAAAATTTCTAAAATTTTAATTATTTCGTGTAAAAGAAGTGTTTTTAAATTCCAGAAATGAATAAACATGTATTTGAATAATAAATTTTACAATTTTATTGTTTAATTAACCCTTAACTGGTCCGGCGTCGTCTGACAGACTACGCCAAATAATTAACTCATTCTTATTAGTTACTGGGACCGCCTACACGATTGGCGTTCCAGCTTAATCCTCCCCCTCTCGGTCAACAACTGATAGCCATATTTATGCCCAAACTGGATTAGTTTTTTAGAAGTTCTGGCAGAAGTTACTTAAGCCGTAGTCTCTTAGACGACGCCGGACCGTTTGTGTAAGATTTTGTGTGTGAGAAACTTTTATAAAATATGGCCGGGCCTTCGAAAAGATTGCGTTTAGGAGACTCTAGTGACGAAGAAACTGTATTAAAATGATATGATGAGGACTGTTACAGTGACAATATGACAATCTGCCAGACAAATGCGTTTGACTATGTCAAATATTCCACGAGAAATATGCTTTACAATTGGTAGAATACTTGCAATTCCTGTACAACCACAACACGCCCACAGAGATATCGTCCCATTGCTGCCAAAAGTCACTAACTTACTTTTTATTACTTCCGAGAAAAATGCGTCTAAAGATGAATTGCATTGCATAAAGATGTTATAGTTAGTAACTATTCGGTATTAAAATAAAACATAAATAGCCAGAAATCGTAGTTAATGACTTTGGTAATCGATTCTCCGCTTGAAAACATAGTTAGTGATTGAATTTGGTTATTCGGAAAAATGTTAGTGACTTTTGGCAACAATAGGACGATATTTCTTATCCTAGAGTTCTTATACTAGTTAAAGACAATGTTTTGTCTAAGTTAATTATTTTTAATGTCTAGAATGTACAAATCCATTGTGTAAAACATGTTCAGGAAAACAAAAAATGAACTTTGTCACATGCTGTAACTAAAACTTTTTCTTTAATTCCAGTTTTATAACTTATTTTTTTATATATAGTATTAAAAACTTATTTCTATATTGTAATGACTGTCAGAAATTTAGTTTTATTTTTTAAAACTTAATATACGGTTTTTTTTTTCAAATTTATATGTATGCTATTTTATTTTGTAGTATATTTTCTTAAGGTTTATATTAATTGAACCCATTTTTGTCTAGATTAGTTTAATAATACATAAAATAATATATAATGAAATAAAAATTTGTTATTTTTTAGTTTTTGTGTTTTTTTAATTTTTTAGAAGGCGTAGTCCTACAGACTACATGACCGTTTATGATACATATCAATTACCGGACCAGATAAGGGTTAAAAACGTGGCTATTAAACAAATAAAAATCGGGACATTAGGCCTTTGCGTGGAGACGATCTCTTGGGTCAAAATCGGGACGGCAACCCTGATGGAAATCCTAATTATATGCAAACATGCAAATGCATATACTCTTATGCTTATGTCTATTAATCACTTACCTAACACTAGTAATATGCAGTACTAATACTAGAATCCACTCCAGTCGTACCCTTATCTTCCTTCCGGGGTAGATTCAACACTGTCGTTCGTTTCCACCCTTGTTTTCGTACAGCTCCAATCCATGAATCTGTAACAACCAACACCGCACCGTTAACATGGCAACATTTCGCGACACAACGACACAACTGAATACAAATCGAAATGATCCGCTCGGTTGGGATGTTTATCTGTCACAGCTATTAACATAATTTCATCTTCTCTTAACCTTTAGACCCGGCCTATCTTAATTGCTTTCCCAATCGCATTTCACTTAAACCGAATAGTATTTGCTGGTTTTTATAGTAGATTGGTTCAACCAAAGTGGTACTAATAATACCGAATAATGTATACTATTTTTAAAGCAGTGTCATAAATGCAACAAAAAAAAGAGTAATAAAAGTTCTATTTATGTGTAACTGAATAAAAATATATATGACATTGAAATGGTAGATAATATAGTTTTCCAGAAGTTTTTATACCTAGAATCCAGTGGCGTAACTACTTTTCTCTAGGGGCTGTCATTTTTGAAATATAACTTAAACTTTTGAATTTTTTAAATGGGATACCCTGTATATTATTTCGTTTTGTTTTATTTGCCTTGTTATGAACTTTCTAAAAATACAATCTACTCTATAGATACTTGTTTTCATAAATAAGGTAAAAACGCATTATTTAACTTTTTAACATAAACCTACAACAAAATAAAACACTAATTCAGCACAACACACCAAAATACTTTTATTTTTGCCCTGGACGGCGCGTTTCGCTAACCATGATGGCATCATCAGCAGATGATTAAAACAGTTAGTTTAGCGAAACACGCGTCCAGTGTAAACGTAAAAGTGTTTTGGTGTATTGTGGTGAATTAGTGTTTTATTTTGTTGTAGGTTTAAATAATGCGTTTTTACCTTATTTATGAAATCAAGTATAGAGTAGATTGTATTTTTAGAAAGCTCACCAATTATAATGCCGTACTAATGTAATGTTAAATTCACCGCAGTTGTTTGGGATTAAACCTTCATTCAGAACCTCGAAATTAGTGGTTTCAATTAGCGTAGAAGTTTGTTCCTCTAATATCAATGTAAGGATTCAGAACGTCAAAATTAGTGGTAGTAATCTTCAATTAGTGGAAAAAGTTAACAAACTTTTAACTTTTCCACTAATTATGCTTCAAAATTTGCGGCGAATGTCATTTTGGGCTGTGATTATCATCCGTCAAGAGAAATTGTAGTTACAAATCAAAATTTTATTGTTTAATAAGCTAAATCTTATACAGACCGGACCACCGTAGTAGTAACATAGGCAGAACCAGACGAATTAGCGTATACCCGTCCGCCGGATAAAAAGCAGGCGAAAAAATGCCATAAAATAAAAATAGGTAAATATGTGATAAGAATGTTTCATAATTTGTATTTATTCGTGTTTTAATAGCCAAAACGAATACATAGATTCTCGCGACAGTTCTCGTGTAAAATTTATTTTTTAAGTAAAATAATGGATGTTTACGAAGTTCGTGAGAAAATTCAAATTGTAAAATGCTATTTCCAAAATAGGTCTTATCGGGATATACAAACAATTTTTCCACAAACTTTTGTAAACAGGCCAATTCTATCTTTACCTACTATATCAAGAGTTATTAATAATTTTGAAACACATGGGTGGCGTGTCCCCACAAAAACACAATGTTGATGTGTTGATTAATGAAGAACAGGAGTTAAAGCACGTGTTTAACCGTTTAATTAGTGAACATGGAACTATTTTGTGATCCGCTAGATGACCAGATCTTTCTCCCAATGATTTCTTTTTGTGGGGTTATGTAAAACCCAAAGTGTATGGTCATAATAGGGCTAATAATCTGGATGAGCTTCAAGTAAAAATACGAGAGGCTTTCCAAACTATTAGCCCTAATATGTTAGCCAATGTCAGACGGGAATTTTACGACCGCCTAGGCTTCTGTCTAGCACAAGAAGGTGGTCTTTTTCAACACTTGTTATAACTTTTTTTTATTTAGAGTAATATTTTAGTTCTTTTTGGGTTTAGAGAATTTATTTATTTTTAGTTTTGGCTTGTAAAAACACTCAAATAATAAAGATTTAAGTATTTTTATTTTAAATGTTACCTTAAGTGAAGGTAAACACTTAAAATGAAAATAATAAATACTCGGCACTCCTCGCGTCGTATTCCTAGTCTGTCACGACCGACCCGACCAAGCACAACTGCAACTTCGTACTGCCTGACTAGCCGACTAGCCGGCAGTGAATCTCGAGTACGAACGCAAATTGGGTAAACGTTTAAGTTTTTTTTTAAACGTAATTCGTCCAGCAACTAGCTATGTTACTAGTAGCCTGGTCTTCTCTGTAGACGGAGAGAGAGCTGGCTACATAAAAAACCTTATCATAGTTACATGGCTAATTTTTCTTGTGAAGTATCCTTATGTGTAGCCATTATGAAATAGTGATGTCTGCCAGCGCGATCCCGGGGCTTAAAGCGGGGACAGCCATTTCGAAAGGGTGAAATTTTGACACTAAAAATATTATAAGGTACACGAGTTATAATTGCCAAATAGCTTTTATTTATTATTAAGAAACTTGGAAAATTGTTGGCAGACATTTTTCTCGTGAGTTAAATGCCGGCAGACAACGCGAAAGAGGCATGAAATTTTGAAAAAAAATCGTATACATGCATGCCGATTGGTCGAATGTCATATTTATTTATTTATTTATAAAGCCGTATGCAAAAGGGCATACAAAAAAAATCGTGGCTTAATCAGCGGTAGACAGTTATCAAAAGCGCGATATTACTCTTAGAATAGTCTTGGAATATGTTCAGGGCTGGTATCTCGACAAAAGAAATATATTTTCTCTTTACCGTTTTTCAAATGAGTCCAAAATAACCGTTCAAGTTTGAAAATTTAAAGACATTTTTAGAAAAATTTATTTTAAATAATTTTGTGAGTCACCTATTTTTTTCTGTATTTGCATCCATTCTTTTAGTGTCGTAATCATAGAGTAAATCCGTGGGTAAATTTTACGGTGAAAAGGCAGTTCTACAAAGTTTTCTAAAATATAAAGGAAAATTTTTAAAAAATGCATGATTTTCAAGGCGGGGAACGTTTCCTGAAAGCGCTAGAGTAATATTGCGCTTTTGATAACTGTCTGCCGCTAATTTTGCCACGATCTTTTTGTCTGCCCTTTTGCATACAGCTTTTAAAATGAATAAATATGACTAAAATTTCATGCCTCTTTCACGTTGTCTGTCGGCATTTTAGCGACAAGAAAAATGTATGCCAACAATTTTTCACGTTCCATAAAAATAAATACAAGCTATTTTCGCAATTATAACTCGTGTACCTTATAATATTTTTAGTGTCAAAATTTCACCCTTTCGATTGGCCGCCCGCACTTTAAGCCCCGGGATCGCGCTGGCAGACATGACTATTTCATAATGGCTACACATAAGGAGACTTCACAAGAAAAATTAGACATGTAACAATGATAAGGTTTTTTATGTAGCCAGCTCTTAGACTATTAGGCTTTCTCTATGGATACAACTGACTACCGCAAGCTGTTGCTAGGATATTCTATTAATTTTAATTGTGTCTTTAAGACATTGTGAATGATCGTAAATTAAAAAGTATAAAGCGTAATTGAAACCACTGTTTATTCCACTAATTGCGAGGTTCTGAATGAAGCTTAAGAATATAAATGTTTTTAGGAACAAGTTGAAATATTTTTTATTAGAAGAAGTATATTACAATATAAATGATTTTTTTATGGAAAATATACAGAGTTGTTCACCACATACGACACGGAGTATTGTAGCTAAACGATGAGATTTTTACAAATTGTAAGTTTTGCGTTCGATGAAGGACTATTAGAGGTACAATTTAAAAATAATTTTACAAGATACAGAGTGTCCCAAATAAGTAAAAAATATCAAAGTTGTATCTTTTTAAATGGAACACCCTGTATATTATTACATTTTTAGTTTCTACGATTAAAATAAAGGTAAATTTGATTAAGGTTTATTATACTTAAACCTTACCGTTTTTGAAATATTTTCAAATTTGTGAAATTGCAGTAAAAATTTTAAGGCTTCATTTCTCCAAGGGTATCCAAGTTTTTAATTTTAATACTAAATATTTACTGAAGTTTATTTACTGATCAGTTATTGTGTTGCAATAATAAAAACAATACTACCTTATATAGAGTGTCTAAAAATTTATTTTAAATAATTATTAGCTTCAAACGGCAATAACTTGTTTAATTTAAATGGAACATCCTATATATTTTACGAGAATCAGATGCACAATTTAATTGTCTATCAAATTATATTATACCATTTTTACCTATCTCTTTAAGTTTCCGTAGAAAATGCATTTTCTTGTAATTTAGAACTTATTTATCGATATACCCATGGACTATTGATATTTTAGATTATTTTTAAAGATGTACCAAATTTTTAAAGAATACAGATACTAATATTGTCGATATAATTCGTTTATTTCATTAAAAAATATAAAAAAACTGTTTAAATAGTTGTTAAAGAGGATCAATTAATATGATTCCAGTATTCAAACTACATTAACTGACTGTTTGCGTTGATTAATAATAATTGCTCCAAATACTAAAAAACTGAATTTTGTATGGGCATTAGACAGTGTGATAAAAAGTAACACCTTAAAAATGATATTTCATTTTTTAATAAATGCTTATTTATAACAACAGACACTAATTTGATAACTTATTATTATATTGATTTCTGACTCAAATCCACATTTATTTATAATAATTTATTAACGAACACAATTAAGTATGTAATTAATAAGTATATGGGCGGAAATAATCGTGTTATATTTAATTAATGGTATACTCTTTTATAAAGATTTAAATAGTTTTCTTTTTGCATACAAATGGGCTAGTAATATTATCGTTTTGCTAAAAACGATAATATTACTAGTCTGTACATTTTATACATTTGTTGCTTTAAAAACAATCTAAAATGTCAATATTTCATGGATATATTGATAAATGAGGTCTAAATTATAAGAAAATGCATTTTCTACGAAAACTTGAAGTATGTAATAATATACAGGGTGTTCCATTTAAAAAAATACAACTTTGATATTTTTTATTTATTTGGGACACTGTATCTTGTAAAAATATTTTTAAATTGTAGCTCTAATAGTCCTTCAACGAACCCCAAACTTACAATTTGTAAAAATCTCATCGTTTAGCTACAATACTCCGTGTCGTATGTGGTGAACAACCCTGTATAATAATTGTTCAAATCATAACAAGGGAAAAAAGATAATGTTTGTATCAATATTTTTTTTTTGTTTTCATAGAGATTAGTACGTAAAAGTATTTTTTTTTATTATTTAATGCTGTTTAGTTATGTCATCGTGTCATATTCTCGTATAGATTATTTTCTTGGCTGTTATTATTATTGCAATTATTTCAGTCTTTGTTTCTTGATTATTCCGCCACAATTTTTTATATTGTAATTTAGAAATAAAGAAAAAAAAAAGAATTATTTATGCGTCTTTAGTTTCATAAAAATGTAGTTCAATAATGTGAAAACCGCATCTTTGTACCTTTACTCAAAAACGAGAAACCGTGTAAAACACACAAAAAATGTACACCAAAAGCTCTCTCAAATTTGTAAAATAACCCAAAGAAATATTGTTTTCAGAATTGTTATATTTTATTTTTGTTCGGCTAGGCTAAAAATTTTAACATTAAGATATATAATATGAATGTAATATAAGTATAAAATGAATCATTTATGTTAACGTTTTAATACTTTATATTACTTTATGATACAATAAGTCTATTTAACTACAATTAACCAAAACTCTTGCACAAAGGCTTTAAAACGACAAACATTCTAATTGTCGAAATAATTCAAACACTAGCACAGAGGCAACGAACGGTACGTCCGAAACTGAAGCACAATGGAGGTTCATTAAATGAAACTGAATGAAACACTGAAAAGTTTTAGTATTCAACAAGTTCATTGTTTGAAAAAGCAACTACAGGTTTTAATTCAAATATTGACATAATGCCTTTCCCTCTTTAGGTTATTCTATAAAACATGATTAAGAGATAGGTATGTATGTATGCAGTAGTTTTTAATTTTTTTTATTGATAATCATTTTTAGGTGAAATTAGATTTTGATGTCTGTTAGTTGTTCTGCAAAATAATTCGGGGAATGCTATTGAAGATGCATGCTCCTACCTGAAGATTACTTACGTGAAGGTTATCAATGATAAAATCCACCATATCTGGAGATAGAATAACATGAATAACATCAGAACCACCCTCAAAGCTAATAGCACTTATTTACAAGCTATTTTATATAACAGATATAAAATAATTTGTATATTTTGAATATTTTCTTCATTTATTCTATTAAATCACGGCAAATTCTGTTTTATATAGCAAAATATTCGTTTTACATTTTTTTAATTAGGTATTTTATTACGAGCGACCACCAAACCAAATTAATTAGAAAATCGATTTAAAATAAACATCGGTGCTCGTTTTGACCTTAATTTTAATGCTGATGGTAGTGCAATAAATGAAATATACAATAAAAAGTTCAATAACTGTATTTATTGTATTTAATATTTCTGATAATGCCAAAACCAGGTAATGCAATAACATAGAAATTAATCACAAAATATATTTTTTGTGAAAGCGTTTTGAAATTGACAGTTTTTGATATTTATTTGAGATGATTTGAGAGAAGAAATGACATTCTTTTAGGCACTAGTATCATAGACTATTTATTTATTGAATGTTAGGGGTGCAAACTGTACGTAGTACCAAAATAGCATCCACAATATACTTAAATCAGCAAGCTATATACAATAAAACATAAAGATATACATATATAAAATGGAATATAACAAAAATTATTTGTGACAAAAAAAAATGCAATTGAATGTAATATATTATAAATGTAAACGTGATATATTATATGTATTTTTAGAGGAAGAAAGCCTTTATAATTTTTTAAATTTCAAAAAAGACAACGAAAAAATGTCTATGTCTACTCTAGAATTTAACTCATTAAATGAATTCTGCATTCTAATCAATGGAGAATGCTGCCCCCTGTGTTGGTTCTGCGATAAGGGATATCAAATAAATTTGTATTTCGAATGGTTCGGCTAGGGATTCTTAAGTCGAGTTGTGACAGTAAGTAAGGAGAATCAATTGTCGAATGCAATATTTTATACAACATACACAAATCCGATACTGTTCGTCTATATCCTCCAAACGGATAATTTTAAATCTAGAGCGAATTTAATTGTAGTCTCTCTTCTCAGTCTCAGCCGCACGCGTCTTGAAAGCCAGAAACCTCAGGAACTTATTTTGAACACTTTCTATTCTATTTATATATATATATAGCATATTGATGATTCCAGATAATTGAAGCGAATGATATCCTGTTATGAATAAACGCATAATATAAAGCTATAAGTATTCTAGGAACCCTGAAATCTCTTGAATACCTGTTTACAAAACCAACCATTCTATTGGCGGTATTTATTGTTCGTTCTACGTGGATTTTAAACGATAATTTCTCATCAAATGTCACCCCCAGGCCTTTCATATAATATGTAACACTTTTTATATTTATATTGTTTATTTTATAAGTTTAATTAATTTTATTTGAGTTTTTTGTAAATGACAAGTGGAAACACTTAGAAGTATTTAGAAACATCTGGTTATCCTTACAGAATTTCTCAAGTCTGGCGATATCTTGTATTTTTATTCAGTCATCTGCAGATTTCACTCCTCGATATATTTTCAAGTCATCAGCATAAAGTAGTACGTTACAATGTTTAAAGCAAGATTTTATGTTGTTTATATATATATAATGAAAAATAGTGGTCCCAGATGACTGCCGTGAGGGACACCTGAAGTTACTTTAAACCCGCGCGACTTATAACCCAACACAGAAACCACATTCTCTCTATCTGATATGTATGACTCCGACCAACCCAAAATACTAGTATCTATAAGTGACACTTGTTTAGTTATTTTTCTTTATCTAGTTAAAAGTAAAAAATTGGTCAAGTGCGAGTCGGACTCGCGCACGAAGGGTTCCGTACCACTCATTATCTATACATTAGACACTATATTATTATAAACTTTTTTTCCGATATAGCTGAAATTTTGAATGCGCGTATAAGTAATTTAAAAAAAATGAAGAAACACATTACCAAAAATTGTATTAATCAATAATAAATATGCAAAAAGTAAAAATAAATATGTAAAAATATGTAAAAATTAAAAAAAAATCGATTAAAAAAAGTCGCCTTGACTAGGATTCGAACCTGCCTTACTACGGCTCCAACCAACGTCATAGCAGCGTAAAGTCCTAACGCTTTAAACCATGCGGCCACCGAGAACTTGAAAGATTCTATGTAAAATTCTTACTTAATAATGTTTAGTGAAAGTACTTTTTTATTTATAAACATTTATTTAATTCTGTTTTTAGTATTTTTTCTTATAGCGGCAACATAGATACATTATCTGTAAAAATTTCCACTGTCTAGCTATAACGGTTCATAAGATAGGCCTTTGTGACAGACGGACGGACGGACAGATAGTGAAGTCTTAGTAATAGGGTTCCCGTTTTTACCCTTTGGGTACGGAACCATATACTAAAATTCCAAATATAGTTTATCTGAATAAATAAAAAAGTTATAGTGGTGAGCCACTTTTGAAAAACACCCGGTATACTGTCTGTCTAACGAGTCTGAGATGGTTTCGACAGACGACATTCAAAAAGTGGCAGAAAATAAAAATAGCGTGGAAACTACAATTGAAAAACATTAAACCACTATCTATAATATTTTCTCTGTGAACAGAGATGCACTTTGGGCAATTATTATAAAGTTCGGAGTACCCATAAATTTCTTACAGTGTGTAAAAGCCTCTATAACAACAAGTCAAGAGTGTCAGCATCATGGATCACTGAGCGATCCCTTCCTAACAAATACAGGAGTTAGGCAAGAATGTGTCTTAGCGCCTCTCCTATTTAACATATTCATGGCAGCGCTCTCCATTACAGTGGACAGCAAACTGCAGGAGAGAGGATTGGGCATTAGATACAGATACGATGGCGGTCGGTCTATTCAACATAAAAGACTCAGGGCAAAAACACATACAAAATTCATCACAGAACTTCAATACGCTGATGATTGCGCTCTAGTTGCAAACACGTTATAGCAATTACAAGAAATGTTGAACACATATACCTGGGCACACGAGGCTTTGGGTCTTAAGCTAAATATTGACAAAAATAACATCATGTGCACTCCCCCAGGAGATCACAACAATGCTATAAAAATCGGAGAAGAACAAAAGGAAAAGGTCAATGTAGAATCTGAAATTCAGCACAGGATTAGCAGGGCCTCAATAGCGTTTTGGAAATTAAAAGACAGTGTTTTCTACAACCATGACGTGAGCACAAAAACGAAACTTGCAGTGTACCGAGCAATAATAAGAGCTTGGTGGACAACTCAAAAGGTATAAGGACAATTTCCACGAAAACTTAAAGGAGATTAACATGCAGAATGAGTGGGAAGGTAGCAGCTCACAATAGAACTCATTGGAGAAGAATTGTAAACTCAGTTAACAGCGACAACCAAAAAGTAAAGAGGCAACAAAGCAATGAAATTTTTGAATGTCCGGAGTGCGGTAGATAACATCACGTATCGGGCTTTTCAGTCACAGAAAAGCTCATGAAAGAAAACTCTTTGCGTGACCATTTTCTGATGCGTGTCAAATACTCGTCAGCGAGTAATGGCGTATGTATGGATGTATAATATTTTCTATCACAAGATTTCAAGATTGCACTTAGTTTCATTTAATAACGATACCCCAAAGTTACGAAAATATTTTCAAAAGAAATCTCGCAGAAAAATATACGTAAAAGAAAATGTATTCAGAAGTACAGCAATAAAATCTTTGACACACAAATAAAAAGTTACACCTAATATTGAGAACGGGAAGATTAGGGACACGACACATTCTATAGGGAATTCGATATATTGGTTTTCTCACGCCCTTTAACCAAAAAGAAAATGCTTGTTCACGTTTTTGTGGAATAATTTACACGCATTCACGAAATTCCGACTTTAATCTTTCGGGGGACCTTTTTTTGGTAGGAAAAGCTATTGAATATGTATGACTGGAAAATTGGAAATTTACAGTCTTCTCTGCAGATAATTAAATTTTCTGTGTATAGGGAAAATATTAACAAAATTTTACAATATGTTTCCACACATTATTAACGTTGATTGAAAGAGTTGAGAAAATATGTAATAATAAATATGTAACCTAATGGGCAAATTTATGACAAGGCTGATTTGATTTCCCTTATGTTTTAAATGCTGTATGGTGGAGCCACCAATCGTTCTGCAATCAACGCATAAAACACTCATTTTCTTTAACACTCAATTTGGCCAGCGAAGGCATATCGAAGACCAATGCCTAAAGAATACAAGAACATGTAATGTTCATATAAGGCTGCAACAGAATTTGTGCTGTTAGACGCCATTTTTTTTGGTTGTAATGAATAAGTCATTAGCGACAATTTTAACGATTTTTAATAGTTTATGTGTAGTAAACTTTGTATAAACTTTATTACAATGGTGATTAGTTCTTCAGCTTTCAAGTGTAAAAGCCGCAGAGATAAGAAAGAGCCAGGAGTTACGTTTCATAGGTAAGAGCTGGGGGTTGGAACCTTTGGTGTTACACAGCAAAATAAAACACTAAATCACCACAATACACCAAAACACTTTTACACTGGACGCGCGTTTCGCTAACCATGTTAGCATCATTAGCAGATGATTAAGACTACAGTCTAGTCTTAATAATCTAAATTAGATGATAAGTGTTTTTTTTATGTATTGTGGTGATTTAGTGTTTTATTTTGCTGTTTTTTTGTTTCATAGGTAAATAAAGACTTTCTCCGCCTTTTTAGCTTTTTTATAATTATTTTTATGATATTATATGTACTTGATATGTGCTATACGTCGATATTAGTTTTGTACCCTTTGTTAACATTTTAATACTTTTTTTTCGTAATTAATTAGTATGATACTACCGCATAC
This sequence comes from Sitophilus oryzae, assembly GCF_002938485.1. NCBI lineage: Eukaryota > Metazoa > Arthropoda > Insecta > Coleoptera > Curculionidae > Sitophilus > Sitophilus oryzae. The sequence continues at coordinate 75,617 of NW_022146902.1, read as the reverse complement.
ACTATAGGCGCAGTCAAAACATTTATCAAAACAAATATAAAATCCAATCTAATCTAAATATATATAAAATATAAATATCTCTTCAAGCGGCTATGTTAAGAAAAATATGTGCCACGGCACTGTTTGGTGGTATGGTAGCAATTTGGTTGCTGGTGTTATTCGTCCTTGTATTCTTTAGTCATTGTCGAAGACGGTGTGGAACTGAAAGCGACAGAGTTGCCATATTAAAATGTGTAATATCTGTAATACGTTTGACAAAAATAAAATGTTTGGATGAAAAATCCGCGTTTATGTATTGAAAATGTATTCGTGTTAAGCATAGAATAAACAACAAAAATAGAAAGTATTTTATAGGTACTGAATATTTCGTATGACCGAAAAAGTCGTTTAGCTGGCTCATTTACCATAATATTTTACATATTAAATAACAGCGATCTTTAGTTCCAAGCCAACTCTGACGCGGTTTTTTGTTTAATGATATAATATTAAATTGTTTAATGGTAGAAAATTCGTATTATTAACGTGCTGAATCCAAAATCCGTACCTATATCTACGGATTAATCCGTAGTTCTGGCAACACTGTCCGCCAACCACTCTGTCGACTTGAAACAGAACTACGGTACAGTATTCTTTATCCGTTGCGCTGTAAACGACTATCAGCGAGCAGCAGCTCAGAGCTAAACTAAATCTCGGACATTCTGACGGTAACGCCAGCTACATCTCGGACATGTTTTGTGCAACGAAATCGCCCCTAACGTTGCGTATCTTCTTATTTCTTCAATCAACGGTATTAGTTATACATATGACAAGCCATCTAAAATTTTTTTTAAAAATCCTGCCACCAAAAAAGTCCTGCAACGCAGTTCTTCCACTACAAACAGTTGTGAGATCACATCAAGGAGGCCAAAATCGATAAAATATCTAGAGAGACTATTTTTAATCGGCATTAAACGGTCTACACAATTTTGCTAAGACGAGAGCAAAAAGTCAGTGGCGCACATCGCACATGTTTTTTTTAGAAAACATTTCATAATGCACGTTCCTAGCTGTTGAATATGTTGGCATTTTTTTTAGCAATAAAATATGTCTCACTTATAGCAACTTTTGCGAACCTCTAGACTTTTCTGACTTTTCTTTCTTGTAAATTTAATCTACTACCTATGTTGCCATATTATGAAAATATTATGTTTTTTTAAAAAACATTAAAAAACTCCAAAATTTTTTCAAAAAATTAAAAATCAAACAAGTGAAATCCTTTTTTCGCGAAAAAAAACCCATAGACGTGTTTTTTGGGTCGAAATATACTACCCCTAAAAATATTTGCACTTATTTAAGACTCACAGTTAGACTGTATAGTTTGACTTGAATAAGGATAATTGCAGTAATAAATTAATACAAAAAGTCTATAAATTTAAAATCCATGGAGAATTTTTTGCCTGATTACAAATTTAACTAACAAATGTTTTTACAATTAGTAAGTAATAAATAAATAAATCCGTAGTCCACTATAGTGAGATGTTTGGACTGCATCTCAATGTCTCCAAGACCAAACTATTGGTCTTTTCTAAGACTCCAATAAATGCACACCTGCGTGTCAAGGGACAAACAATCGAACACGTGACCTCAATAAAGTATTTAGGAGCTAACATCAATAGTCAGTGCGACCCGAAAAGAGAAATATTTTCAAGAATTGAGCAAGCGAGAAAAATCTTCGTGAGAATGAAATCATTTTTAACAAGACGAGACCTCAGTGCGGAACTCAGAACTCGAATGGCCAGATGCTACGTCTTCTCTGTGTTACTCTATGGATGTGAGAGCTGGACACTGGATTCACACACCGAAAAGAGAATAGAAGCCTTCGAAATGCATGTATACAGACGGATGCTGCGAATCTCATGGGATCACCAACGATGAAATACTCCAGCGCATGCAGAAACAAAAAGAGATACTGAACACCATCTAGGAAAGAAAAATTCAATACCTGGGTCATGTGATGAGAGGTGGTAGATACGAAATACTGCGCCTCATAATAGAGGGCAAAGTGCAAGGGAAAAGATCAGTAGGAAGACGCCAGAACTCATGGCTAAAAGATTTGAGGAGATGGTTTGAACGCTCGTCTGCGGAAATCTTCCGGGCTGCAGTTTCCAGAGCCACAATTGCCATTTGAATCGCCAACCTTCGGCAGGAGAGGGCGTAATAAGAAGAAGAAAGTAATAAATAATTAAGTAAGTTGGTAATAATAATATTAGTAAGTAATAAAGATATTTTTATCAGTTCTAGCTTTTGTTCTATGTAGTTTCTAAATAAAATTAATACCTACTACCTTATGTTTGAACTTATAAGTACAATTTACATAAATTGAATCAATCAAGTCTACAGTAACAATGAATGTGGTTGGTCAGCAGATAAACATGTTTACAAATAGACATGTAGGTCAGATAATAGTTGACCAGACTAATAAATTTAGAAACAATTTAATACTATTATTCCTATATTCTTTATTGGTTTAATTTTAAATTAAATAGATAACAGCAAAGTTTATTTATCAAAATTTACAAAACATAACTACACAATTTAAATTTTCTGAATGAATTGCTAATGAAATTTTGTTACCAACGGACTTAAGTAAAAATATCTTTCATAAACATCATTAAGATGTACACAGGCAATTCTGGTTATGGTTTTAAATTTTAATAATAATAATAATAATTTTACGCTGGTCTCATTTTCTAATGACATTAAAATTTATTAAAATATTGGATACATTGAACGAGAACAAATTAAAAAATATAGTATATAGTTCATATCAAATAAACTTTTAATCACGTGATTAAGCTTGACCGGCACAACCTAGCCCATTTGAATATATTTTCTTTTAATCAAAATATTTTAGGAAACAAAAATAAATTAATTATAAATGTATAAACAGTTATTATTTACTTTAGTTATTATTATCAACAAAACTCACCGCTTTCTCCTTCAAAATATTCTAATAAAATTGCGATGAGTTTTTACGGCTATTAAGCTATTTTGCACACCTAGCACTAAAAGAGGTTCTAAAAAGAACAATGTTTGACTGCAAGGTCTGCTAGTAAACATTTTTTAAGCTTACAGTATCACAACACCATTCATTTAAACCAAAAACTCGTAATACAAAAATAAAGTGTCAAAACGAATGAGAATGTTAAGAAATAAATAAATAAATGTAGCAACTTGATATTTTTAACAGCAGAGCGCCCGGCGCCGAATATGTCCATGGTTGGCAACAATGAATTTAAAAATCGCGCCCTCGATTACGTAACTAAAAATTTAATTGGTATCGAATATACCGATTTGCTCATTTTAGAAGTGTGGTCTAGATTTTAACGTGTAAGACAAAGAATAATGACCGGTTGACAGACAGAGTGACAAATCGAAAGTGGCATACAGTGTTGCCGGTTTTTCCGTTTGTAGGAAAATTTGTGTAGAAAAAAAATAAACTATTTTAAAAACTTTCATGGATACTACTGAAATGAAGATAATATATCTAAGCTAAATATAATCTATTACATCTATAGTAAAATGAGTAACTTGTAATTGTGAAGGGAGAATAAGGTTCCAACTCTAGCTGCAACTTTTTCCATAAACGCCTACTTGTGCGGTTTGAACTTTTGATGCAAAATCCGGCAATACCGCATAGAAGATATGTATCAACTCAACTTTTATCTCTTTTTAATACATTTTGTTTTCCATTAAGCAGACCAAACTTCTAAAATGACCAAATCGGTATATTACAATATTTTATTAAACCAAATCCAGACGATACTGACTTCTGGAAATACAAAGCTTAAAATTGCCGGGTTAACAAATTTCACCTTGTTTGTCCATTGCGAATTCCATGTACGGAATGGTACAGGCTATTTATAAAAGCCCCATAATTGCATGCTTTAGATGACAATCGAATTACAGAACGTTGTTATTTTGCCGGACAGCAATTAAAAAGGCAGCAGGTCAATGGTGTATGTTTTAAAGTCAGGTTTAAACCTATATATACAATCTAAAATCTATGATTAAAAAATAAGTTATAATAGGCATGGAAGAAAGCTCAATTTTAAATAAAATAATCTCTGCTTGATCATTCATTCTTTTTCTTTCAGATTGATCATTCAGACTTTCTCTCAGGGTTCTAGAAGTATCCGATTCTTGAAAATAGTAAATAAAGTTTTGAATAGTATTTTTTATATGTCTAGGGTTTCCAAACGTCCGGATTTGCCCTTAATATTTTGCGCTGGATGTATACCATACCTAATAGCCATGATTACTTATAACACCCATTACATATAACACCCATGATTACTTATGGAGCAGTTGCTTGGGACACAAAACTACAGCAACGTACAGCAAAGCAAAATGCAGAGACTGGCATGCATCTGCATAACAGGAGCCATGAAAACCTGCCCAACAGCAGCAATAGAGGTCATTCTAGACATAACACCACTGATGAAAACAATACTAGAAGAATAATTGTCAGCTCAGAAGCTTGGAACACTCTCAAGAAGAAGAATTCTGCTCCTCCAACTCCAAGTGGATGACATATCAAGAACGTACAACTTTGAGAAACACCTCACTGTAGTACTGACAACAAAAAGAATTGGAGGGATGGATGGAAAGATGCGTAGATACAACTTAGATAGGAACTGTCAGAAACAAGAAATAGCCATTATATCCTACAGACAAGCGGCCTTAAAAGCGATCAACTCAGTAACCATCAACTCGAAGTTGGTCAAAGATTGCCTAGAGAAGCTGAACAAATTAGGCAAAAAAAAATGATGTCTTCCTACTGTAGGTGCCAGTCTAAAAGAGTTAGAAGATAATGAAAAAGCAAACGATCTAAGCCAGAAAAGAAGCGAACACTCCACTAACTGGACCAGAACGTTCTGTTTCCCAAGTGGAAACCAAATTAAAGCAGAACTGAAGAATGTGGAAGACTCCATCTCGGCGAAATCCTCCAAAGGCATTCGAGGAAATTTCTCAGGGCTCGCGACCAACAAAAATCAAAAATTTTCTTTCATTTAAGTAAGAACATTCAAGTAAGAATATTCGAGTATTGTCAAGGGTTTTTTAACAGGACACTGTCGCCTCAGTCCTCAGTCAATACCTCAGTAGATTGAAGCTAAGGGACAACGCTAAATGCAGATTCTATGGGGAAAATGAGGAAACACCAGTACACCTCATCACTGAGTGCGCCGAGATGATACAATAATAATTGGAAAAGGTTGAACAGGCTACACCATAATAATTGGAAAAGGTTAAATAAGCTGAGAAATATGATATAAAAATTGAACCGAACGAAAAGGGAAAACTGAAATAGTAATCTATAAAAACGTAACATATTTTTAAGTGTAGAAACTAACTCTTTCAAATAAGATTAAATACGAAATTAGACCTTCGGAAATTAAACTTTAAATTAGGGTCTGGAGATTGGATGAAGCTTCATGCGAATGTAGGCATAAAATGAAATTCCAGTTAATATTATTATGTAGGATTTACTAATTATATTAATTAACTTATTAATATGCTCTACAAAATCTATTCAACACTAATAATGAAATATAATTAAATTAAAATAATTATAATACTATTTACCATTATTCCATTATTGTATTAAAATTTATATTAAAATCTCAAATTAACCTATTAAATTACTCATCTATTATATACTCATATCTATTATTACTATTATGAATATTCTTTCTACTTTCTATGTATTGAAAGTATTGAAATACACTGTATTGAAATGAAATGTGAGCGTATGTAGGTTAACTTAAAACAGTTTTTAAAAATATAGAGAGATTTACAAGGTGTCCCCAAAAAAAGTTACATATCAAAGTTGTTTTTTTGTAATGGAATATCCTATACGCATATGTATATTAAATAATTTTCGGATTCTAGGAAAAAAATAAAGGCGAGTTTCATTAGAGAAGTATTTGACTAAAATGTAAAGTTTTTGACAAAATTTTCTAAAAACGAAGAACAAATTTTGAGAGGAGGGGAGCTAGACACAAAATTTTACTCAAAGTACATACTCCAGAGTCGTTTGTAACTAAAGAAATTAATAATATCGTATTACTTGGCTATTGGCTGAACTCAAAGGAGGGGGGGGAGGAGGAAGGGGTTTGAACCCCGAAGCCCCTCGTGGATCCGACACTGTTTCTGTCTTTTTTTGTATCGTTTTGTCTTTTAATGTCCATTGATTTTTTAATATAGTCTGTGAAACGAATAACTTTGAATTTGACAGGTCCCGCGGGCTTTTCTAGTGTTAATTTTATTAGGTTAGGCAACTTGCGGCCATGCTAACGCAATGCCCTCTCTAATAGAACAGCCTCAGAGCAAGATTTATGACGTCACGCTAGTTAGATACTACGGATTAATAAATATGTTGTAGAAAAATGGAAAACATAATTATTCCTCGTATTTTTGGTTTGTATTTTAACAATGATATAGTTTACATGAAATGTACATACGTAATATACAGTTAATAAATACAATATATTGTATAAACGTATTATGTAATTTTTGGATTATATTCGACACTCATATTTTTTCATATGACACAACACTGAAGAAGGTAATGTTAGCCGAAACGTTTTTTTTCAAACCAAATAAAAAATAATGAAAAACCAAATGAAAACTTAATCAGAAAATTTTAGAATAATTTTACATATAAAATGACAGCGATCTTTATGTCATAGCCATCGCTGACGCCTTTTTTTCTATGGTATTGTATTATTTGCAAATATAATTTTTCGAACATTGATATTTGCAAAATGTACATATAAATTTTGTGAATGCAAATAATAATACATCACTATTAGTAGATATTGAATGTTTTTTGTTCAATTAGATCGATTTTCAAACCCCAAAATTTAAAATATATTTTACATTTTACCCATTATCTTATGTACCTATTTATCATTAGTATTTTGTAAAACATTTGCTGCATTTGTATGGTTCATAATTTATTTGTCAAAGTATTTATTACTATAATTAGGTATATATGTTGTATTTATTAACTGTATATTATGTATATTTCATGTAAAACTATATCATTTTTAAAATACAAACCAAAAATAGGAGGAATAATTATGTTTTCCATGTATTCTACAACATGTTTAATAATCCGTAGTATCTAACTAGTGTGACGTCATCAATCTCGCTCCAAGGCTGTTCTATTAAAGACGGCATTGGTCTGATATTTAGAAATGTCAAAAGCTGATAACATTTTACTTTTGACAATTATGACATTTCGTGTTGATTTTTGCAAGAAGAGGAAGAACTGTCACTTGTTTTTTATTTTTCCTTTTCTATTTCACGAAAGTAAAAAAAGAGTTACCCATTCTGATTCTGTTCAGGCAGTCAATTTAAAGAATATCAGTAACTTTTTTTGATAAAAGGATTTTATATTTGCCATGTTGGTAAAAACATAACGGTCAAAATTCAAAGTTATTCATTTATAGACTATAAAACCAAAATTTAATATTTTGGAATGTTTTACACGCCTTCACAATTTTTTTAATTATAACACTATCACGACTATATGCCGTCTTTATTTGCATTTGTAGGTATTTCATTTACATTTTCTTCAAGAAACTTAGAATTTTGAAAATTAATTGAAAGCTTATTAATTTAAATCCATTTTTAAAAAATGCTTCTTTTCCTCGACAAAAAATCTACCTTATAATTTACCCTCGAATTTACCCTTTTAGTCACTGCGTACCTATCGATTTTATATTTATAATTATCGGGAATTAAAGCCCTTCACTATTTAATTGGTTAAAATTAGGTGGTGTCCTAGGTTATTTTTAGCTTCCTTATAAAGGGACAATAAAAAGTTAAAATTTTTAAATAATTTTAAAGAATTCTAATAAAACTTAAAACGTGAGTTTTACCAAACGCCTGGTCAAGATCGGTAGCAGTTACGGGTTAAAAAAAATTAGGTACTTATATCTAATATCTTCAAGCTAAATTGTTTGTCTAATTCAAAAAACAAGAAAGTTCTAAACCTAGGAAATCAAGTCCACGATATAATAAATAATTCTATATTTGCTCGACATTTCCCTTGAACCAGGTGTCTAGATTAATGGATATAAATATTTATTCAAAATTGCAAATAATATATCTATCTATACCCGTGTACGAAAAATAACAGAGCTTATTTTTATAACACAAACTGAAGAATGAAACAAATCGATAAAAAAATGCGTCATGACTTCTTCTTAGTGTGATATTACTGATTTATGGATTTGCTAAAACCATCACACTATAAATATAAAATAAGGTGTTATGAAAGGCTATATGACAGAGTAAAAACAATATGTTCAAGTCATAATTCATTCAGAAGCAACAGCCACGCCATATTTATAAAACAAAAATAATAAAAAAAACGATTAGCCCAATCAGTGCCTTCTATTAAAAGATCAGCCTGGGGGCGAGATTTATGACGTCACGCTAGTTAGATATAACGGATTAATAAATATGTTGTAGAATACATGGAAAACATAATTATTCCTCAGATTTTTGGTTTGTATTTTAAAAATGATATAGTTTACGTGAAATATACATAATATACAGTTAATAAATAAAATCCGTAATATACAGTTAAAAAATAAAATCCCTCTGTCAAAAAAGTTACTAATATTCTTTAAATTGAGTGCCTGAACGAATCAGATAGGTAACTCTTTTTACTTTCGTGAAATAGAAAAGGAAAATAATAAAACAAGTGACAGTTCTTCTTCTTGCAAAAATCAACACGAAATGTCATAATTGACAAAAGTAAAATGTCATCAGCTTTTGACATTTCTAAATATTAGACCAATGCCGTCTCTAATAGAACAGCCACGGAGCGAGATTTATGACGTCACGCTAGTTAGATACTACGGATTTATAAATATGTTGTAGAATACATGGAAAACATAATTATTCCTCGTATTTTTGGTTTGTATTTTAAAAATGATATAGTTTACATGAAATATACATAATATACAGTTAATAAATACAATATAATATATACCTATTTATAGTAATAAATACTTTTGCAAATAAACTATGAACCATACAAATGCAGCAAATGTTTTACAATGTACAAATAATGTATAGGTACATAAGATAATGGGTAAAATGTAAATATATTTTAAATTTTGGGGTTTGAAAATCGATCTAATTTAACAAAAAACATTCAATATCTACTAATAGTGATGTATTATTATTTGCATTCACAAAATTTATACGTATATTTTGCAAGTATCAATGTTCGAAAAATTATATTTACAAATAATACAATATTATCTAAAAAAAGGCGTCAGCGATGGCTATGAAATGAAGATCGCTGGCATTTTATATGTAAAATTATTCTAAAAATTTTTGATTTTCTTGGGATTTTTTAAGTTTGAGACACACTGATTTAAGTTTGTTCATTTGGGTTTCATTATTTTATTTGGTTTAAAAAACGTTTCAGCTAACTAGCAGCCTTCATCAAGTGTTGTTGTCATATATGGAAAATAGTGTCGAATATAATCCAAAAAATTACATATACAATATAATTCACACCTCATAATGTTTACTGCAATTAATAAACTAATATAAACTTATCAAAAGATTGACCATATTATTTTTTAAAATTATTATTCTTAACACTAAAATTATCTACATTGACTATGGAGTACGCAGTAAACATTATGTGTGTGGTGTGAATATTTTATATGGAATTTTTGGATTATATTCGACACTATTTTTTCCATATGACACAACACTGATGAAGGCTATAATGTTAGCCGAAACAATTTTTTAAACCAAATAAAAATAATGAAACCCAATGAAAACTTAATCAGCGTTTTTCCCGAACCTAAATCCCAAAAAAATCAAAAAAATTTGGAATATTTAGAAACAAGGTTCAAGAATATCAAATTTTCCAAGATTGTAAAAATTCTAGTTAATTATTTTATGTTTACAGTTATTTAGGGAATGTCATCAATGTTCATTTCCAAGCCAACTAGACGCCGATTTTTTTCGATGATACGGTATAATTCTTACGTAAAATGTAAATAACATTAGACCAATTAAAACAAAGAAATATGAATTTCTTAGTATTTTTAGTAACACCTTTATACTTAAAACTTAATTTTGTATTATGCAAATATACCAATTTTATTGTTATTTTATTCACATTGTATTCAGCCATCACTTAAAATATTTGATATTTATTTGGTATTATAAATAATCAACACTATTCATTAAAAATTACTGAACAAATATATGTTATGCTTGACATACATTATATATTATCAAACAAAAACACATTCTTCTTTTAAACTGTATCAGTCTTGTCTTTAGAAAAATCTTTTTTAAAATTTGAACTCAAAATAATAATCTTTTTCATGATCTTTAATACACATATTCTTTATTTTTCCCTAGATCATAATACCTACTGACATGTTTATCTTACGTGTTTGAATCTATCAAAGCTGCACCAACAACACTTGGAATGGAGATTCCACAATATGAATAAAATAAACATAATTGTCCAGTTTTCATTAATACTATCATGGGAGAATATTATTTTTAAATTTATTAAAGATATTTTCAATAGAATTCTCTTGATTTATAACTCGTACCCATTTTTCTTGCTCTTCCGGACACTTTAGGCTGCCTAGTATAACTATCCTTTCCACCAGGAACACAACAAAGATGAGGCATAGCACAAAAACACACTCCACTTAAGCTTTATTGATGAATTGTTAGAGTCTTAAAAAACACACACAAAAATCACGATGAGTAAAAAATGTATGGGCACTTTTAGGTTAAATCACTTACACAACGTGTAATTTTTCAATTTTTCTATTTTTTTTATGCGAAACCGAGAGTGACCATATATCTGGTAGTAGTTTATGTCACTTAAAACCAAAATAATTATGCTTTTTTTGCACTACAATAATAAAATAATACCAAAAATCATAGAGTTAAAACCAAAATCAACCGACAAAATATGAAACGGAATCTAACCCAATATCTAAGTATGTACAGCTGATGAAGTAAACAAAAAAGTCCGCCCCCAGGCTGATCTTTTTAAAGAACGGCAGTGGCCCAATCTTTTATTAAAAAGCGTTTCAAGGAAGTCAAAACACTAACTAGAGGTGCTACAGACAAAAAAAATACTCATGTAAAGAAAAACTAGCACACGAGGAATTTCAGAAAATATAGGATAGGGAAACCAATATAGCACATAGCCATCGTTTAAAAACAAGAAATATACTTAGATCCATTTTAACCCATACGAAATTAATAAACACTGAGCAGAAAACGAATTTTATACCTAGGAGGGTTACCTTTCATTTTGCATATACAGGGCGGTCCGAACTGTATTTGAGTCTCGGCAGCATGATCAGTAGATAAAAATAGTAAAATGTTCGTAGAGATGTACATGTCCAAAGTAGCTTAGTTTCGAGATACAGGATGTAAGAAGTTTCCATTTATTTCGATTTTTTTCAAATTTTCTGCAGTAACGTCAATATTTGGGATTAAAACGTGTCTGGGGAGTTTTTGACATGAGAAATTTGATTTTGATGTTAATGACGCCTACGCTAGAGGGCTCCACCTACATATTTTTTTAACTGGTTTGAAGAGTAACTAACTTTGTCCGTGCTATAGAACTACGGAATAAAAGAATATACATTACATTTCACGACACTTTTACGTAAAATGTAAGTCTTTGGTAAAAAATCGCTACGAGTAATGGTTTTCGAGATATTTGGAATCGAAATATCAATACCTGTCATCACTGACATAAATTAAACATGTTGACAAAATAGTTATTAGACTGAGATCATAAATCTGAAAATGTTTTGTACCAAAGTTCAACAAAGCTGTTTTTTCATCATTTTTTTGCAGAAAAATATGATTAATTAAAAAAAAAAATTTCCCAAATTTATTATTTCAGTGAAGAAACTTACCGTATGATCGAGAAAAACGGCGTCCAGTTGGCTGGGAAATGAAGATCGCTGTCATTTTATATGTAATTTATATGGGAAATGTCATCGATCGTCATTTCCTAGCCAACTGGACGCCATTTTTTTCGATCATACGGTATCTCTACTCAACGTGTTTATTTTTCGTCAATAATGGCATGTATTCACTATTTCCATTCTAAATATCTTGAGAGCGGTTGCTCGTAACGATTTTTACAAAGAGATATTTTTTACGTAAAAAATCACAGAGATGTATATTTTTCCTCGGTAGTTTTATACAGGTACGGACAAAAGTTATTACGCTTCAAAAACAGTTAAACGCATGTAGGTGGCGCCCTTACCAGTAGGAGTCATTTTGACATCAAAATCAAATTTCTCATGTCAAAAAACTCCCAGACACTAATTTTCATCTAAATATTGTTACTTCAGAAATTATTTGGAAAAAATCGAAATATAAATGAAATTTCTACACCCTGTATCTCCGAAACTAAGCATTTTAGACATACATTTATACGAACTTTTTACCTATTTTTATCTGCAGAATATGCTGCCGAAGTTTCCGGAATACAATTCGGACCACCCTGTAGAAACATGGTAGGCGCCTGTCAATATTTATCGAATGTCAAAATTAACTGTCATCTTTAGTAAACATAACGCTCAAATTTTAGAGCGCTTCGTTTAAAGCTGTAGCGAAACTGAAATTTTAGGATGAATCCTGGATTTACTCTTATGAACCCGAAAATAAACATTAATCGGCTGTTTGGGTGTTCCGATTACGATTAAAGAGACCATATCATAACGTGGTATACTGATGTTTCCAAAACCAAAGCAAGTTCCCTGTACTTAGGAGTATGTGGACCGAAAACTAAATACTCCCCAATGGGCACCTACCCCAGAATCCTTCAAGCAGAAATCTACGCTATCGAAAGATGTGTACAATTTATCTTAGACAAGAACTATCGAAAACAGGGAATAGCCATCTTATACCATAGTCAAGCAGCACTAAACACGATCAACTCAGTAACCATCAATTCGAAATTAGTTAAAGAATGCCTATTTAGAGAAGCTGAACAAATTAAGCAACGAAAATAAACTCCTACTACTCTGGGTGCCCGCTCATCAAGGGATAGAAGACAACCTAACCTAACCAACCAAATCAACACTAACTGGACCAGAACCGTTCTGTTTTCCAGGCGGAAACAAACTTAAAGCGGAACTCAAAACTTGGAAGACTACATCGTAACCTAGAATGGATCAACATTAACTAATAGATCTGAGACACTCGAAAAAGTTCCTCAGAACTTACGAAAGAGAAAAATCAAATATTTTCGTTGATTTAAGTAAAAACAATCTTCGGATTGTCACGGGGTTTCTGACAGGACACTGTCTCCTCAACGAACAACTCAGTAGAGAGTGCGCCGAGACGACGACCGTTCGTGTTATGAACTTTGGTACGGCTAATGTCGGGGATGGAGAGCTGGTCTCTCTGGAGCCGTCTCAGATACTGGCTTTTGTTAAAGCTCTGAGACTGTATGATGAGTTATAACTCGTTATAACTCAAGAAAGGGGAGCACACAATAGATCTGTGCGGTGATTAACTCCCCTCCTCCCTCCAAAACAATCTACATTCTACATTGGGCGTTCCGAGATGAACCAAAACCGACGGAAGTTATCGGTTATCGAGGTGTTTCCAAAAATGGTGGCCACATGTTGTGTCAAAAGCGGGTCATATTTATCTTTCAAAAATTCCTCTGCAAGAACAAAAAACTGTTACTGCTGATTGGTATATGCAAGTACCTATTTGTTTGCCGAAAGTAATTGCTGAGTTCCGAAAAATCAACATAAGTCTCTCTCCATACAGCTCGAGAAACAAGTTAGTTTTTAAAGCAAGAAAACATCGAATTTTTGAACCATCCTCCATACAGTCTGACCCAAGGGAATGACTTTTTTACTTTTGCGTGGTGAAAAGTTCCAGACCCCAGAAAATTCGCCTTCAAAAACGAAAATTTGAATGTACCAAGCGAGTGGAATAACTGCTTTCAGAATTGGTTCAAAGGGATGCAAAAATACATTTCTCTTCCTGGAGAATACTTAACATTTTATACCCAAACCAAATTTATTTTTAAAAAAATCATTTCTTAATTTTTTTTTCATTTATCCTTTTTACGCCCTGTAGAAATATATGCATTCTAATTTTATTTACAGTTGGTATAATATACGATAACTAAAAATGCATTCGTAATATTTATCGCAAATTTATCAATGTTTAAAAATAAATGTTATTTTTCTTGTCGCCAAGAAATTATCTCGGCCACAGATTCCAACAGTAATTTCTGGATATGCTTTTGTTTAAACAAACAGAAGGCGTTTTGTTAACTTATTCCGTACAATAAACAACCCGTAAGCAAACAACAAGTGCTTATTTAAACCTTATACAAACTAATTTTATTCAATTGATATGACACTAGGGTTAAAATTATAAGTAGTAAAAGCACAGTTTAAAGAATATAATACTATTTATATACACAGTTTAAAGAATATAAGTATTATGTATATTTTTTTTTATCACGAGATTGTACTCTCGTCTCCCTTACTTCTACACAGGGCCTATTTTACCACAAGGCCCATAAGGCCCGGGCCTTGGGCCCGGTGGTCTGGGGGGCCCGTTAAGGGTTGTAAAATATTCATAATTTCTTGAATTTTATTGGAAAAGAGGGCCCGAATTTTTGCTTGGGCCTTAGGGCCCGACCAGATGAAAAATAGGCCCTGCTTCTACATGCGGGGGTTTGTACAAGTGGACCGACTAACCCTCGCTGTGTAATTGACCTCAAATCCAATGAGGAAATAGAGAAAGAGGGATATATCCTCTTTTATAGATTCTCGACTGCGAAAGTCACGGAGGGCTAAACCCCAACCGTGGAAGGATGTATACCCTCGTAGCAGGTAGATGTCCACTCCTCGGAGGATAAACATCTGTGGTCAGAGGAGGATGGAAAATACCCTGTCCCCCCTACAACAGGAAAATCCCCATGTATGATGAGTTATAGCACGTTATAGACTGTATGATGAGCTATGGTCGCATTCATCAGGACGTAGTACTACTGCGGCGATCACTAATTTTCTGCTGAACTTGCCAATTAGTTTTGAACGCTCTAGGATCAGTCGCCATTTTTTCCATCAGATTTAAAATACGCTACGCTACCGATGCATTATGGATTAAACGTCACATACGCCAAATTATTTTTCTTCCAGAAGAATCGGCTGGTATTGGTTAAAATTATGGAAGTTAAACATACGATAGTGGACGAGATAAAGAACAGTCAATTCATATGATACGGGCATGTCCAAAGAATGGCAGAAATAAGAATCCCAAAGGAAATTATAAACTGGTGTCTCGTGATAATCTACCCCGATGAAAAATAAGCTTGTGGTAACACTGGGTAACGATCTGTGCCAACGCGGCTAAGAAAATCACTATAATAAACTTGAAACTGTACCAATGGTCTAGTTGTGTGCTAGGAAGTAAATTTTCATGCATATTTTCATCTATAGGTTTGTAGCCTCTGAATAATGGTCCAGGTAAAGCATCTCGCTCATTTGCCAGCTCAAAATTTAGAGTTAGTAACTCGCATTTTAAGTGGCCGGCCGTAGCGCAAGCAGTTAGTGTGTCGATTTGCAGTGCGAGAGATGGGATGGTACTGGGTTCGATCCTCAGCCAGTACGGTCGCTTTATTTATTTAAATAAAAATAGTGATTTATCTAAATAGAACGACCAGCGAGCCGCCACCTCAAGGAAGGCAATGGCAAACCACCTTGAGTATATTTGCCTTGTACAGCCTCTCAAATAGTGTCGTTCGGATTCGGCGATAAACTGTAGGTCCCGTGTGTACTTGTGAAACACTGATGACACACATCACAAGTAAGTACATGCGAGAGGTAGCCGACGTAGCACTGCGATGGCATTTCATTGGAGGACACTGTCATATTTATTTCAAACTAATAATCAAAGAGAATATTCGTATAATTTATTAAAATTACTGTAAATCGCTATAAAAAATAATGAATTGTTTGTAATTGAGCTGTAATTTCTGTATTATTAATCCGGTAAATGATGGAGATAAGCAATTGTGATTGATTAAAATGTTATTTTAAGATGAAACTTTTGTTAACAACATTCTCAGAATTCGAATAATGCTTTCAATAAGAAGGACTAAGGAAGGAGCATAATGCTATCCATGTATTCATGCATGGTGGGCGGAAAAATGACTCTAAGGTGAGGATCCTTGACAGTTCTCTTTGACGATTCATTTGACACATTTGAATTTGATTTGAAATTTTGTGGATTTGTCAGTCTGTACGGCGCTTATTTTATGTTATTTATTATTTATTCTACTACTGATAGTTGCATAAAGGTAGTAAATATAGATGGAAATTGTGGCAGAATTTAAAATAACAGTGACACTATCGCGATTTATCGAAAAAGACTCTAAAATAGTTGGTTGTGTAGCGTGCGGTAGATCTCGGCAAAAATCGAATGAAATAATGGAACAACTTTTCGCTAGTAAGTGACTATATAATATACATACGTGTAATAAACCGATCATTTATGAAATTCACTTAAATTAACTAATTATATGTTTTTTCTTGCATTTTTGCTTTTATTTACTACTTGTCAAAGATTAGATGTCAAAGAATTTAGATACGTCAATTTGACTTACTTGCTTCAGTAGCGTATCGGATGTTTATGGTTATAAATAATTATTATAACTTATCTGTTTTTATTAGAATTTTATATTTTTATAACAATTTTAATAACTACCAACATTTATTCACAGCGTAAAATAAATAAAAAATTATAGAGTCTACCACACGTCTACCCTACATCATAGTTTTACATTTTTTAAATAAAATTAGAACGGCACTGATAAACCGGAATTTAAGTCCGCCATATTTGAGGCCTATCGCGGTGGGCTTAAGATTTTTGATATGCTCCTTCCTTAGTCTTCTTATTCAAAAGAATAATGAATTGAATAATGACAAGACAAGTGACATTTGTTTAAAAAAGACAGCGATTTAGAGTGACAATTTGGTTATGTAAAATTTAGAGTGATAATTTTGATTATGCAAAAGAAATTCATATTCTATGAGTTTACTGGTTGCCTAATAATTAACATTAATTTAAATCCCCAACATGAATAATGAAATAAACATTTAAACAAAAACCGACCACAGACTACACAAAATAAATTGTTGGTTAGTAGCAGTTAGTAATAGTCGTAGTAGTAGAGGTATGTAGTAGTATTTTGGTTTAATTTGGCCACCGCTATCCGGCCGGGTAATAGAATTATCGTTTTTTTAATAAAAATTTAAAAAACATAAAATTATAAAGCTAGAATAAGTATACGGTTTTATATTAACTCTAATTTTTTTGAAGTTTATATAAAAAGCGTTCATAAAAAAATATATATCCTTCAATTTAATAGATGTTAGTAAGAAGTGTCACTTCAAATATGCGCACATAGTGCACACACAAATTTTTTTAAATTTTAAATTTGACAGAAAACCGATAGGAACAGCGTAAATTTTATTATGTCATTTTTAATTTATTTTAAAGCAAAAACTAAATCCACAGACTTTATCTGTGATACTAGATTAAAACTAATAAGTTCGGCTTTTTTACCATTTTATGCTTCAACATTATTCTTTTGTCAATCATTTAAAAACAGAGAAACTTGAAAAAAGAAAGAGAAATCATAAAAATTAAATGTAATTATAGTTTAGTTCTCTGTTAATAAAACTGTCATATATTTCTTCAGATTTATAGACTTTAATTTGAAGGAGCTAAACTTTTGTTAAACTGGGCAATTTTTGGTCCGGCGAGTTTTTAATTAAATAACTCCTAAATCTCAAGACTACTCTTTTAATACTACTACACGCTGAGACTTCGCTTCGAGAGCGATATAAAAGCAGTTTTATTAGAGTTTCCCAATAAGTAAAAAAATATTTTTTAATTTCGTTTAATAAAAAGACAAGTAAAAGATTACAGTACGAAATTTAATAAGATATAATAAAAGGTACAGAAGGAAAAATAAATTGACAAAAATAATTGGTACCTAATGTAAAATAAGGAGATTAAAAATGCATTGATTTAGAAATTAAGATAAAAGACAGTTTGAAAAAAAAATGTGTGTGCACTATGTACGCATATTTGAAGTGAAACTTCTTACTAACAGCTATTAAATTGAAGGATTTGAGGGATATATATTTTTTATGAATGCTTTTTATAAACTTCAAACTGAACAAACTTTTTATAAACTTCAACTTGAGTTAATATCTTTGAATAAGAAGACTAAGGAAGGAGCATATAAGCGTCGCATCTTTAGTGGTTTTCTACAAACGATGTCTACTACGGTCTAAGAAATGTTCGAACCACATATGGTTTATTAAACAGTGCCTGAAAAATAAGGTGACACCACAACACATGAAAATTGTGTGCAACCACTCGAGACAGACTCATAAGAGAAGAAATTAGTGACTTAGTTAGTTTACATTATAACACACAATTAAAGAAACTTAATAAACTTATTAAATCCAACAATTGTGACAATGTTAACAAGGTGGTAAGTACACAACATAACAGTCTTTTTGCATTTCACCCTACACTTATTAATTTATCAAATATTACTTTTTCAAATGATGAAATTTCAATATTGGAAAAAGGATTAAAATATTCCCCAGCTGTTTTTAACAAAAAAGATATAGAATTGCTAGCAGTTAACACCGAAATCGCAGTTGGGACTTTACCTCGTGCCTCAACATGTAATAAATATCGCATACTTGAAAATTTCAATAATTGTAACAAATATTTAAAAACTAACAGTAAAGAGAAAAATATCATACAGTCTATAACCAAGAAAATAAATGATAACAATTTAATAATTACAAAAGCCGATAAGGGCAACACTATAACAATTCTAACAAAAACAGAATATGATAAGAAAATAGCTGATATTTTAAATAGTGGAGATTTTACTAAAATTTCTGATCCAACATGTAATTTTCAAAAACAAATTCTTTCTATTTTAAAAAATAACAAATCTATATTACCTAATAACAATGAATACTATGCCAAAATAATGAATCCTTCACCCCCATTACTCTATGGTTTACTAAAATTACATAAAGACAATAATCCAGTTAGACCAGTCGTCTCGTACATAAATGCTCCCTCTTATAAATTATGTCAAATACTAGCTAAAACACTTCCTTCCATGATCAATTTTCAATCAAAATTTGCCATAAAGAATTCTTTTGAGTTGCTAGATAATTTGAAAAATATTGAAGTTCCACATAATGCAACACTCGTTTCTTTCGATGTCAAAAGCCTGTTCACTTCTATCCCAACCCATGAATTGTCCTCTATTATTTATGAACTAATTGATAAATCTAATCTTAATATAATAGTAAAATCAGATTTAATAACAATAATTGAAACTTGTTTAGAACAAAACTATTTTCAGTATAACAATGAAATATTTAAACAGAAAGATGGGTTACCGATGGGTTCCCCAATTTCACCGTTATTCGCAGAAATATTTATGGCAGATTTTGAAAAGAAGCTATTTAAAAACAAGAGTAGTTTAATATCAAAAATAAATTATTGGGCAAGATATGTAGATGACATTTTTTGTATTTGGTCAGGCACCGAGAGAAATTTAAACAGTTTTTTAACATTATTAAATTCAATTTACTATTGAAAAAGGTATTAATACCATCAATTTTCTTAATGTTACAATTATAAAACAGTCTAATGGATTACAATTTGATATTTACAGAAAACCCACTACCACAGACACTGTAATACATAGTCAATCACACCAATCCTGGCAAATCAAAATGTCACCCTTTCATAGTTTAATTCATAGATTAGTAATGTTTCCACTGAGCCCAGAGAATTTTAAAAAAGAGTTAAATATTATTAAACAGATCGCCATCAACAATGGATATAAGTGTTCCCTTATTGATAATATGCTAAAGAAAAAACAAAACAAAATATTAATGAAAAATTTTTAATCCGCTAATTCTAAAGACAATAACAATTATCAACCTTTAAACTACATTCCTAATTTAACTAACAAAATATCAAATAATCTCAATAAAATAGGATGTAAAACTATTAACGTAAATAAAAGAAATTTAGGTCAAATTTTATTAAATAATAAAGACAAAACTAATGTCAAAAATAAGTCGGGTGTATATAGGGTGGATTGCAATACTGTGATGCCGTGTACATAGGCCAAACAGGTAGAAATTTAGATATAAGGATTAAAGAACATGTAAAGTATATTAATAATCTCCAGCATAGTTCTGGTCTTGCAACTCATTGTATAGTAAATAATCACAAAATTAATGAAAACTCAATTAAGTTACTACACAGAGAAACACAAGGTAGACGCTTAAATTACATTGAACAGTTAGAAATACTAAAATCTGTTAAAAACGAAAATAATGTTAACGACCGACAAGGATTTCTAAACACATTTTTTATTACCCCTATTGTAAACTCTCTGAACCCACCCCCATAGCAAATATATATATATAGTTACAGTGTAGTTAGACGATTAGTTCTTAAAAAACTCTTGAAAAAGGCCTAACAAGCCGAAACATATATGTAGAGTTAAAGTTACTCTTATTAAAAGTTTTTGATACATCTAAAAGCGTGTTTTATTAAAATACTGAAATTATTTCTGATATTGTTTGGCGGTTGTTCTTAGCAACGGCTATAGCAGCGGCAGATCGCGTACAACGGTTGCGACCCAAAACAATTTCGCAACCTAAAATTTTGACGGGCTTTCCAATCTAAATTTTTTCTTTATCTATGTAAGTGTCAAAACGAATGACAATGACAGGAAGTAAATAAAGAAATGTGGCAAAATTTAATTTTTTTTAATAGTTTATTTTTTAATTACAAAACTGACCATTAAATGACGTTTAATGTGGTATGCAATTTAGACAATATAATAAGCCGCAACCACGTAACATAAAGCTTGTCTGATGGTGTCGTTCACGCTAGATAAATCCACATAAAATATTTGTCGTACGTCACGGCAACTTCCGAAGATAAAGTTAGAATTAACGTCAACGACTTCATAAAGCCAAACTTGGAAATTTAAGACCCCGTGTGTGCGCTCGATTTCGAGTGCGTCCCACGATGTCCGCCGTTTTATAGGATCATTAAATTGATTTCCAAAACAAAGGATTTACTCTTTTATAGAGATATATAAATGCGATTTTTATGTTAGCGAACATCCTGAATGGTATTTGTTTTAATTTAAAGATAACATACATTATTCAACTGCGTTTTGGAAATAATACGTGTTTTTTATGTTAGAGGTTAGAGGTGGGCATTGTAGTTCCTTGGGAGGAACTAGTTCCTTAGTTCTAGTTCCTCCAGGGGAATAGTTCTTTGAACTAAGTCTTTAGTTCACAGTAGTTCCCGACTAACATTAACACATCCCCGTTGCTTGTTAATGGGTTTCGTTGTCAGTCAGAACTATTCACACTATGATCTGTATAATTTTTATAATGTACGAAATATAACGACACGTCTAAATGTGTATGTTAAAAACATATTAGGTAAGTTTTATTGCAGATAAAAAAATGAACAAACTAAAAATCAAAAACAGCATCCACGACAATTTTCTGTGGTAATTACGCCGGCTATGGCAATAGACAATGCCGAATCCATCTTCGTCGCCTTGTATATCTCGGATCTGGCGACTGAATAGATTTCCGTCAACTAGTCCTTTAATTAGTTCCTCTAGTTCTTATCAATCCTTTCGGTCTGGGACAGGTAACATACGGGTGGCACTCTCCACTCCCGCCTAGCATCGGGCTATGACCGCGCTGACCGATCCATACGTAAAATAGTCTTTTATTTAGTTCCTCTAGGTCTGGATCCGATAACATACGACTGGCACTGCCCACTCCTGCCTAGCATTGCGCTGGCCGGTCTGTCGCTATCGCATGTTATTATATATCGGTCACAGTCTCGATCGCGGAATAGGTCCTGAGGAACTAATTCCTTGAGAAACCGGGAACTAGTTCCCTTAATTCCGTGGTCGGAATAGTTCATTGAGAGTAGTTCGTTCACGAATTACACACCTCTATTAGGGGTTGACAACCGTCCTCTATATATACCAGAGGATAGTCCTCTTTTCTCTCACGTTTTGAAAAAGTCCTCTTTTTACACGCTAAAATCTAAATCTAAATAATAACCGTCTATCGTTGATAATCTGGGAACAACGTGTCTTTTGCTACAGTCACTCGTTTGTACCAAAAAGACATATTTACGAACAACAAATATCCTACCATCGAAAAAAAACGGCGTCAAAGACGGCTGGGAATGACAATAGATAATATTTTTAGACATTATTTGTACCGTCCCGTACTCTTCGTTATTTTTTAATGGTGCTTACAGCCAGTTGGCCTTAAGAAGATTGTAATTTATTTTTATATTGAGTACAGATGATTTTTAAACGATGTAGTTTAAAAATGGAGAAGACATTTTTTTTGGAAATAAGAATCCTTTTTTGGCCTTCCTATTAGTGTTTTTTTCTTCCCCTATGAGATGCGTGACCTTGCCGTTGATGTTGAAGCTCTTGGTCGGGTGCCAGGGGGAACGCCCTCTCGGGCAAGCGAATGACCTCACACATCACAGAGATCAGGAATAAAACGACTGGCATCATCCAGCATCTGACGAGAATCACTCCCAATATCGGAGGACCTCGCGGAAAAAAAGAAGACTTCTGGCTTCGATAGTTCATTCGGCCATACTCTACGCATCACCAATCTGGTACAGATTAATGTGCTTCAAACATTACGAAAACATGCTAAAAAGGATAAACAGAAAGTTAGCACTCAGAGTTGCATCAGCATACTGCACATGACCAACAGTAGCGGTACTGTGTCTTGCTAAGATATCTTCGATCAAATAAATAAAAAAACGGGACTTCAATACTAAAATATACCAAACATATAAAACCGAAACTTCCTTCCGGAAAGAGACCAGGAGCATTGTACTAGCGCGATGGCAGACACGATGGGAAGCACATAGCGGGTAGACAAAGACTTTCATACCTAATATTAAAGATTGGATAAATTCTGCTGCTGAGCTGAGAAAAAGCCAGGATGAAGAGCCGTCCAACACCGGGAGACAAGCGGGGACGTGGACGTGGCACCAGCTTTGGCGGAATTCTCATGTAAGGACATCGAGTTGGGAAGTCATCAACTCGAGGGGGGAGGGCCATGGCCAGGTCCTCACAATAGGAATTGACCTCAAATCCAAGGAGGTAATAGAGAAAGAGTATAGTATATGTTTTCTCCTAATCTCCTTTCTTGGTCTTTTTTCAATGGCCTGGATATATAGGTATAAGGCACTACATGAATAATTTGCTGTGATATATTTATTTGATAATTTACTTTTAGTTTAAATATGAAACTTGAATTATAAAGCGAAATAAAGAAAAACGAAATATGCATGTTGGAGCACAATCAGGTTTAGAAAAAATCATGATTTAAAAAAAAATCAGATTTTTTTTATTTAAATCAGATTGTTTTTTATTTAAATCAGATTTTTTGGATTTTAATCGAAAACATTACTTAAATTGGATTTCCAAATAATTAGGACTTAATTCCAATTCAAGTCCAATCCTAAATGGCTGAATCTTCATAACTCTGCCCTATATAACATTAACAGTTCTTCCCACCAATATATTCCCCAAAAAAAGTAGCTCGCTTCAGATCAAAAGGATTTTTTTTTCAAATGTCAAAAGAGTATTAATTTTTGGTCATTTCAACGCCTAGGCATAAAAATAAAGAACTTTTATGCCTAAGCATAAAAGTACAAAAATATATTGTTAAACTGATATTAAGCGTCAATTTCAACGAGTGAACAAATTGTTACTCGATTACTTACAAGTTACGTTTGAAATTGATTAAAAAAATTATTTCTAATGTTTGAAAAAATATACTATATTCCACTCGTAGTAATAATGTACTTTTGTGCCTCCCTGTTTACGCTAGTCCGTCAAACGTACAAAAATAAAAATAGTATAATTTGTAATCCTTACACAATACACTACTGTTCGAAAATAGTCTTAAGTTGAGAATGAAATTAGTATTATCTATTGTCAAAGTGTAAAATACTTACTACAGGTCGAAATGTCGGTAGAATTTGGAAAGAACTAGAAGATAAATTGACGAAGACAGAAGTTATCTTGATCAATATACAGCTGTTTCAAAAAAGATATAAAATAGCATATTTTCTGACAACGATTTGAAGATATAGTCTAACATCAAAAAATTATTTTTCTGCACTAGAGGTTGCGAATGAAATGTATTCGAACAGCGTTTTTTTGTCACTCGTACATAAATTTCAAAATAAATCCCTACCATTTAGAAGTCTAATGGGTTCACACGAAATTACTTCAAAAATCTGTCCAACATTTTAATTGATAAATAGATATGTAGTAGGTATATGTGTTATACAAATCATTTTTTATATAGTTTTATAACATTTACAATTATTTTTCGATTTATTAAAGTATTAAAACGTTACAATAGCAAATGTAACATTTTATTTAATGAATAGATATAGGATATATTTGTTATACCTATGTAGAAATATTTTTTATAGTTTTCTAGGACACATTTTTATAACTTTTACAGTTATTTTTAGATTTATTGTAAAGTATTTTAAAAAAAGTTGATTTTTTTATTTAAATCACACGATTAAAATTTAAAAAAATCACTTGATTTAAATCATTTGATCTAAATCATGCCAACCCTGAGCACAATTAATAGAAAAGAAAAGAAAAAGATATTGAATACATTATTTAATAAATTTTAAAGAACATACTTTCATATTTTAGACTATACAGGGTGAATTTCCTACGATGTTCTCTATGGGTATCTCGGAAACTACTGAAGATAGAGAGTCGGTTAAATGGAGAAAGAATTGCAGTTTTGTGAGGTTATAAATATGCGCCTTTCAGATTTTTGAAAAAGTTCATGGCTTACTAGATATTTCGAAAAAAAAACAATTTTGACTATTTTAAAAATTGTCCCTAATTCCATTATAAGCTATTTTAGATAAAAAGTTTTCAGATAAAAATTGTAGATAATCACATCTTTAATGAGATAGTGCCCTCCGTTTTTTTCTAAAGCCTGTCATTTTTGACATATGACACCAACTTATGTTTTTTAAATGGAAACCATAGTTGGCCATGACTTCATAGAAAGCGCCTTTTTTTAGCTTTTCAGCGATATAAGCTATAATATGTTTTTTTCGAAAAATTACTGAGTTATAGCCAATTCTTATAAATTTAAACAATTTCACTTAGTAGTTAGCCATGGAAACAAGTTTAAACGTCTTTGCTCTCAGAAATGTGCAGTTGTCATTCCAAACTTTGTAAATTAAAATAAACAAAAATTGTAAATATGAATTTTTCAAATGAAGAAAAGCGTGTAGGATTATTGGTTCAACTTTTCTTGGAAATACATTTTCGAGGATACGTTGACCGGTGAATGTTTTTTAGAGAATGGTTTTCAAGAAAAGTTAAATTTAGTTATAGCTAATTCTTATCTTTCTTGGCTAATTTCACTTAGATTGCATGGTATTTTTATTCTGTTATGATTTATAACTTATAAAATCAGTCAGAATATATTATTAAACGGTTCTTTATAATTTACATTACACAAACTAAAACTTGAAAAAATAATATTCCACATACACTTTAAGTTATTTTAGAAAATTTTCAAAAAATCCGCCATTGTTTTGAGTTGCATCTTTTTAAAACTAAATTACTACCTATTCTCACAGAAGGACCGGTCGACTTAATTAAACTTCTCTCGTACCGCCAGTTTGAGTGCCTCTCTTAGTTCATTAATTCATAAGTTTTTTTGTAAACCTTATTATTAACCATACCGCATAAAAAATCTAAAATGGATAGTTCAGGTGATCCAGGAGGTCCATGCAATTGGTCCACCTCTTCCTATCCCTGAGTTTGCATAATTATGATATAAATAATTTTTAACATTTATGTTCAACTATAGTTCAGGTGATCGAGGAGGTCCATGCTCTTCCTATCCCTGAGTTTGCATAATTATGATATAAATAATTTTTAACATTTCTTTCATTTAGGGGGGGGGGGTCATAATGAAAGGCATGTTGGAACCACTCTCTTGATGCGCGAGTATCTACATGCTTTTCTTCACTTGAAAAATTCATATTTACAATTTTTGTTTATTTTAATTTACAAAGTTTGGATGTGACAGTTTCGCATTTCTGAGAGCAACGGCGATTGGACTTGTTTCCATGGCTAACTAAGTGAAATTGTTTAAAAATGATAAGAATTGGCTATAACTCAGTAATTTTTCTAAAAAAAAATATTATAGTTTATATCGCTAAAAAGCTTAAAAAATGGCGCTTTTTATGAAGTCATGGCCAACTATGGTTTCCATTTAAAAAAACATATGTTTGTATCACATGTCAAAAATGACAGGCTTTAGAGAAAAGCGGAGGACACAATCTCGTTAAGGATGTGATTATCTACAACTTTTATCTGAAAACTTTTTCTCTAAAATAGATTATATTGGAATCAGGGAAAATTTTTAAAATAGCCGAAATTTGTTTTTTTCGAAATATCTAGTAAGCCAAAGTTCAAAAATCTGAAAGGCGCATATTAATGACCCCACAAAACTGCAATTCTTTCCCCATTTAACCGACTCTCTATCTCCAGTAGTTTCCGAGATACCCATAGAGAACATCGTAGGAAACTCATCCTGTATATTTAATTCTCGTTTAAATTACACACAATCCATTTCCGATAAACACAATATCAAGAATTTTATCGCTTTATTGCAATTTCTAGCGTACAATTCCAGATTCGCATGAATAATTTTGAGACGCGTCCACGATATGCAATACCATTACATGACAAAATTATGTTTAACTGTGTACATAACATAAATTATGTTTGGAACGCATAATTCTGATGAAATACTACCAAATACAGCATTTGACACATGGTTGAAAAGTCTGCCATAACATATTTTAATTTATATTTGGAATGAAAAAAATAAATAACAGTTTATCGATAAATTTAATTAAATTAGCACAGAAGTATTTACTTATTGATTATATTATTACACGTATTTACGTGGTCTACAAATAAAATTGATATAACAATTTTATTTGTAGATCGAATAAACTCGTATCAATAAAATATAAAATTAATAAAAAATAGTATCAAAATCCATGACAAAAATTATGTTTGGAACGTATAATATTGACGAGATATTACCGAATACATTATTTGACACAAATCTGCCATAATATAAATATTTATATTTTGGAATAAAAAAAATAAGTAAATTTAATTAAATTAAATTAGCACAGACGTATGTAGGTATTAGTACCTATATTATTTACATCACGTATTTACTTATCACGGTTATATGTAGAATGAGTCGGAGGGGGATTAAACATTGCGACATTAAAAATCTATCATAGTTCTATAAAATTGATAGGTATAAAAAAAATTAAAATTAAACTCATATCAATACAAAACTGGATCAGAATTAAATATACAAGGTGTACAAATATTCCGTGGACATAGAACTACTACGTATTTTTTTATTTATTTACCTCTATACAAAACTGCTTCGTTTGTCAGCTAGAGGGCATCAAACTTTAAAAAAATAAACACATTTTTTCAGATATTTTAAGAACCGTTATTCCGATTTGAATGAGATTTTGGGTGTCTATTTATTGCTAAGTGCTTTTTGGCTTAACTAATAATTTGGCTAACATTTGGCTTTCAAAAAAGTCCAGAAAAAGTACGGGAAGGATGAAAACTACCCCTACCCCTACATAACTTTTGGTATAAATATTTTCCAACTCCACCGACAACAGATTTTCTTTTCGTAACATACTAGAGGGACCTAATATTTAGTACATTTTCTATATATATAAAGCGGGGGTCCTACAGCTTCTGCCGCATCCCGCATTTCGACCTCCATATTGCTCGATTTTGCCATTCTTCCTGGTTAATAGCTCTGTCTCTCATGTACTGGTCTACTCCATCTAACCACGTAGTTGTATATGTATCCTCTTTTCCTTCTGCTTTGGGGACGATACTCCATTGCCCTTTTTGGCCATCTTTCCCCTCCCATTCTTTTTACGTGCCCATACCATAGTAGCTGTCTCGATTCGATGTTGTCGGTGCTGGTATATATTCGCCTTGTTCTTTGCCTGATCTCCTCATTTCTAATGTGTTCCATCCTTGATATGCGACATACTCTTCTGAGAAAGTCCATCTCCACTGACTCGACCATCCTTCTTTCTTTTGCTGTAAATTGACAGCATTCGGCACCGTATGTTAAAATTGGCTCTACGATTGCTTTGTAAATCCTTATCTTTGTTTGGATGGATGTTTTATTTGACCACAGGAGATGGTTTAAAAGACCGATTACTTTCTTACCTTGTTGAACTCAACTATGTATATCTTTCTTGGAGTTCCCTTCTTCAGATATAATACTTCCTAAATATTTATATTCGCTACATCTTTTAATTTCATGTATGTGTAGTTCAGGATCTTCAGTTTGTTCTTCTCCTAATTTCAGGCATTCGGTTTTTGTGAGGTTGATATTGAGTCCCCATCTGTCGTATTCTTCCTCAAGTTTCCTCAACATATAGTCGGCATCCTCCTCACAACCTGCAACAATAACTTGGTCGTCTGCAAAGAACAAGGTCGATAGACAGTGGTTGTCAATCTCTAATCCCATAGCTCTACTGCTCCTTCTCCAGTTTTTCAATGCCTCCTGGAGATATATTTTAAATAAGGTAGGTGATAAACTGCACCCCTGTCTAAGTCCTTTAGATGTCAGGAAGGATTCCGATAGGAACTTCCCCTGTCTGATAATACTTTTTGGATTTTTGTACATATTCCAGATTGCATTGATATATGTTTTACTCACATTTGCCTCAACCAAGATTTCAAATAATTTCTTCAAAGGCACCGTGTTATAGGCTTTCTCTAAATCTATAAATACCAGATGCGTGTCCAAATTTCGAGCTCTCCTTTTTTCAATTATTTGTTGTAACACAAATATGTTGTCTATACAAGAACGCCCAGCGCGGAAACCACCTTGTTCTTCTATTTCTTCAAAGCTCTCTTCTACTCTCTCTTTTAATATCCTGCCATACAACCTTCCCATTGAGCTTGTCAAACTAATGCCTCTGTAGTTGCTACATCTTTTTTTGTCTCCTTTCTTAAAGATAGAGCTGATGTACGCCAGGTTCCAGTCTTCAGGAATGTTTTCGTTTTTTATCAGGCATCTGTTGAAAATATCAGCTAGTATTTCCAATAATATATCGGGTCCCTGCTTTATTAGCTCAATGAAAATGTTTCCCGGCCCCGCAGCTTTTCCATTTTTTGAGTTCTTCAAAATGCTTTCTTTTATCTCGTTTACACTTCTTTCATTTACATCTATATCTTTTGCGTTTTTCAAATCTGGCACTTCTAGTTTGAATTCTGTCTGGTTTTCTGTCAGTAACTGTTTGTAATGGGTTTCCCATTTTTCCATGCTTATAAGTTCTAGTTTACTGTTTTGCTTTTCGTCTCTTCTAAGGTTCCTTATTGTCTTCCACGCTTCTGACACTCTTGTACCTCCCATATATCTTTCCACTCTCTCACATTTGGTTTCCCACATTTTGTTTTTGCTTTTAGCTACTTCGCGTTTAACCATTCTATTTAATCTTGCATATTCTTCGCTGTCGTGGTCGCTGTGGGTACTAAGCCATTTCTGGTAGGATCGCTTTTTAAGTTTTTCTAAGTTTTCAGACCACCATTCTGGTTTTTCCGTCGTTTGCTTATCTTGTTGCCCTAACGCTTCTTCAGCTGCTTCGTGAATGCATTGTTTTGTTTGTTCATACGTTTCAGCGTTTACGTTGTCCCTTCTTATATATGCTAGTTTATTGGCTAGTTTTAGTTTGTACAGAAATCGTGTCGACTCTTGCATAAAACTTTCTAAATTGTATTTTTTTTTGTTTCTACTTGTACGTATCTGTCGTGTATAGTTCTATTTACTACAGTGTACATCTTTCTGTACTCTACTACTGTTTTTGATACCAGCAAATGATGGTCCGATCCACATTCTGCTCCACGGTAAGCCCTTACGTCAATGGTTTTTAGTTTTGAGTTTTGTCGCTGTATCAGATAGTCAATTATGGAGCGTAGCTGGCGAGTTGGTTGAGTTCACGTAAACTTATGAATGTCTCTATGAGGGAAGAAGCCGTTCATAATTTTTAAATTTAGGCTTTCGCACATGCCTCTTAGCCTGAGACCATTGTCGTTGGTTGTTGACCTCTCTCCGTACTGCCCCACGACTGGGCTATTGGTTTCTGTTCCCGTTCTTGAGTTGAAGTCTCCCAGTAAGAATAGTTCTTTATCGTGTTTAATGTCGGATATTATGTGCGTTTGTTTATTGAAAAACATATCTTTTGTTAAAGGATCCGCATCGTCGCTAGGGGCATATACTCCTATTATTATCATTTGTCGGTGGTTTTTGTGTATTTCGACTGTTATAATTTGTTCGTCTATTTCGTCCCAGCTTTTTATGTTGTTTTTTAGTCTTTTGTGTATAGCTACCGAAACGCCTCTTTTTGCCCTAGTTTCCTTGTTTACACCACTAAATATGTGGATGTACTCTCCCACAGTCTCCGTTCCTTTGCCCTTCTTTTTGGTCTCCGTTAGCACACAAATGTCGATCTTCATTTTATTTATTTCACTAAACACTTCTTGTTGTTTGGTCCTTATACCTTGCATATTCCACGTGGCTAGTTTCAAAGTCCTTTTCCATAGCGTTTGTCGTCTTCGATTTGATCCGTCCTGGTTCCGAGGCTTTTGGTCGAAATTTTTAGCCAGGTAATAATTTTCCGGATGACAGGGTGCTAGCCCGTCGCTTCAACCCCCAACCTGGAGGACCAGAGGTCTTTCTGTCGGGATACCCAGCCTTAGCCGAGGGGTTCCGGTTTTGTGGCGCCGGAGATTCGCCATCGCCCTATTCCTGTTAGTTGTATAACAGGCATCCATTGACTGCCATACATTTCCAGTGGTCACGCGGTTCTCATGAACCTTCGGGGACGTAGGAAATAAGACTTACTGGCAGAGCTTTTAGATTCAGTGGACATTTCTCGAGATTTGTGTGGCCTACCCAACTCGGCATTGGGCAGACCCCTCGAGATCCTTCACCAGCATTCGACCACCAGTACATTTTCTGTCTCTTGTAAAAAAAAACGCCACATCGCATAGTTTTCTATATGATATCTCGTGTGTAAGAGTCGATTAAGACACTTGACAAGTCCATTGACCATGATATGGCCGAGGACCGCGGTTCGGATTCCGCGCAAATAAAGTAGACCCTGTCCAGATTAGCCCTGGCAGCAAAAAGGAGACGTTAACTGAAATCTTTTTTAGTTAACGCACGTTTAGTCGCATGTCGTAGTGTCGGAAAGTAAAACATTCTACCTTTATTGGACAACGGCACGATACAGAGTTTTGAACCGGTCACCCGTCCATCAACTAGTATGGCCTTACGTCGCTTAACTTCGGTGTTCTAATGAGAACCGGTGTGGTGTTTTGGACGTAGCTGGGCCGTTGCCCCAATTTTTTTATTAGTGGCGATTGAACAATATGGATATTTTTGCAATGACTAAAGAATATAAGGACATGTAACGCCCATATACGAGCTGCAGCAAAATTTGTGACATTCGACGCCATTTTTTTGATGGCGACGAATGAGTTATCAGCGACAATTTTAGCGATTTTTAATAGTTTGTGTATAGTGAACTTTGTATAAACTTTATTACAATGGCGATTAGTTGTTCAGCTTTCAAGTGTGAAAGCCGCAGCGATAAGAAACAGCCAGGAGTTACGTTTCATAGGAAGAAAAACAGTCCGCTCCACCTTTTTAGCGTTTTCTTATTAAATTCGATAATTATTTTTCTGATATTATATGTACTTGATGTGTACTATTAGTCGATACTAGTTTTGTACCTTTTTTAACATTTTAATACGTTTTATTCGTAATTAATTAGTATGATACCACCGTATACACCATAGGCGTAGTTAAAACAATTATCAAAAAATATAAATATATCTTCAAACAGCCAAGGTAAGAAAAATATGTGCCACGGCACTGTTTGGTGACATCGTAACAATTTGAACAACTGAACGAAATTGGAGCCGCTATCGATCACACTTTGTTTTCTTTATATCATGGTTTTCATCCATGTATTCCCGTACTTTTTCATGAATTTTTGTGAAAGTCAAATGTCAGAGCAGTTAGCAAAACATATACACCCGAAATCTAATTCAAGTCGGAATAAATAAAATATCTGAAAAATGTATTTATTATTTTAATGTTTGATGCCCTTTGTATGTTAGATACAAACGAAGCACTTTTGTATAGAGGTGAATTGTGTCCAACGAACTTATTTTGATTCCAAAAATACGTAGTTATTCTATGTCTATGGAATATTGGGACACCCTGTATAATACAAATTTTATTGAATCAAAATTTAGCAGTCTAGACTTTTGACTTTGCACAAAGTGGACAGTATTTATATTCAAAGGAAAACATGAAGTATGGTAGAAGTAGAACGTACTGAAAAACTTACCCACTGTAGCTACAAAATTTTGTACATCTGAAACAAAAAACAATTGATTAGTACTCTATTAGTTAGTTGCTACTACTGTAGTATAGTATATATTATATATATATATATATATATATATATATATATATATATATATATATATATATATATATATATATATATATATATATATATATATATATATATATATATATATATATATATATATATATATATATATATATGCTGCTATGCTATATATATATATATATATATATATATATATATATATATATATATATATATATATATATATATATATATATATATATATATATATATATATATATATATATATATATATGCTATAGCAGTATGCAGCTATACTATATATATATATATATATATATATATATATATATATATATATATATATATATATATATATATATATATATATATATATATATATATATATATATAGTACGGTTAGAAAGATTATTTAAAGAGAAATTTAATTTAAACTAAACAATGATTTTCGACACATACATTTTATATTTTTTTGTTGTCGAGTGTTATTCTAGTGTTTTCCTTATTTAAGTGTATTTATGTGTGTTTTATATTAAGTCTTAAGTTTTGTTTTTTTGCTATTTTCACAATGTTCCATGCCTGCGGGCTCCTGTAACTTCTGTAAATCGGAACAAATAAATGAATATCTATCTATCTATCTATTTATGTATTTTTATTTTTTATGTATTAAAAATATCAATATAATTAAATAATATGTAAATTGATTTAATACTACCACAGGTAACATAGTACATGTTATCTGAGATACTAGTGCATTGGCGAAACTACAGTGGTGCCCGGGGGTGCCAGGCCCCTCAGGTATATTTGGGCACCCCCCAGAGAATTCTTGGATTATGACTCTTGGCTACGTATTAATTTTTATTTGCTTGTGATGTAGTAAAAATGACGTTTTCTAGTTTTATTTAGTTAATATTATTTTGTGGTGTTCAAAAAAGTGTTAATTTTTTTTTTTAGAAAATTTGTAGGTATTTAAATAATCTACGGCAACACGGTTTGATAACCAAGTCTATGAAATTTATTGAGAGAAATAATTCATGTAAACTTTTATTCAAAACATGTGTTTTTTAAAATTATCTTTCATTTTTAAAAAGATAAAACGAGTAGGCCCCCCTGGGCTCAACACCAGCCCCCCCCCTGGATGATTTGCTAGTCACTAGTGTACAACTTATTATTTGAACATCTATGCAGTTATCCAACCAACTTTCTTTTGTAAATTACAAAAAAAGCATGAAAAAATGGCAAAAATTGGAATTATGTGAATAAATAAAGTATGGTCGCAAAAAAACCAGGGTCCAGGGCCCGAATTCAGTAACTTAGAAAACGCTTTTAGACGCTCAGCGTATATGACGTTAATGTGACGCTGAGCGCGCACTTAATTAACTATTTCGGTATTCTCGTCTTACGCGCTTAGCGTCTTTACTGATTGCGCTGAGCGCTTTGAAAACGGTTGCCTTAAAGGATCGTTTTGCTTGTCGAACTGTCAGTGAAAATCGAAAAAATTGTGATTTTGTGCGTTATCTTGCTCTTTAGTGAAAACTACTACTTCTTCTATAAATTCCTCAATAAGTAATTGATAATTTACGACTTGGCAGCTATAAATATTGTTCAAAACATCGAAAATGCTGAGAAGCGTTTTCAACATTTCCCTCGTATAATAAGAATAATGACATATCCATAGAAAAATAGGTTGACATAACTCAACAATAGGTTATGAAATTCACGTAACATTGACATTTTTCATTGTTTTATTCACATTTGACTATTAGATACCTGCAAAATTACGATGGTGTCAATATGTGCTCAACGCGTATCCATAAAACGATTAGCACGGCAACGAGATTACCAAAATCGACTGCTTGGCCTTCCGCTAATCGCATACTTCCGCTCACCGCTTTGAAAGCGTAACGTTGCATAAAGTTACAGAATTCGGGCCCAGTTGGCTTGAAAATGACAACTGAATAGGTTCCCCATGTAATTTTACATACACAATGACAGCGATATACATTTCATAGTCATCGCTGACTGCTAACGCCGCCTTTGACAACTTTTGACATTTTCGCTTAAAAATAGTTTTTTAAATTTCAACCTAGAATATGTCACGCCAATTTGACTCGAAATACCAAATATGTGGACCAAATTATTCGTAAAAAAATGGCGCCGGGAGACACGTATAGCCGCCCATATTAAAATATGTTAATAAAAAGTTGGTAGGCAGTTCTTTTAGTTTCAAAGTAAAGGAATTTTTCCAATTTTTTTTATCTCAAAAACTGCGACTTTAACTGATTATGATGTTATTACAAATTTTGTTGCAAATATTATTCCTAATCTTAAATTGAAAACCGCGTTTCGCTAGCTACTGTAATTTTGGAGTTATGTTTTTTTTTAAATTTTTAACCCCCTTTCATACCCCCTCCCATACCCCCTTACCAACCCCCCATCCCCCAAAAAAAACTAATGGCCAGATTCTCGGGTGCCACAGTATTTTTGTGCCAAATTTGGTTAAAATCGGTTTAGCGGTTTTTGAGTTATCGTGTTACAGACGGACAGACAGACACCATGAAAATATTTTGTATATTGTATATTTTGCATATTGTGTATATTTGTTATACTGTATTATTTTGCCGATCTTAATAGCCTACCATACCTGTTGATATGGTCGGCTAAAAATGGTTCTTTCAAATATGCTAATGAGCCACCCTCGTTCAATTTGAAAAAATTGAATTACTATTAAAAATACGATTTTGGGCATCTTCTAACCAGGGGCGGCTTGTCCTATGAGGCAGATGAGGCCTCTTAGATCTTAATTTTTTTTCTTTTTTAAGTAACTTTAACACCCTGTATCTCGAAAAGGAAGCTTTAAATCTTACAAGTTGATATGAACTTTTTGTTTTATTTTTGCAAGTTCTATCGTCTATTAAATTTTCCCGATTAAAATCTGAGACACCCTGTATAGTGTTTCAAATAAATCAATAGTGTGATGTATGCTGAATTTTATGCTGAACCCAATTCTGTACAGAAAAAATGGTAATGCGATTGCAATTTTAAAGAAAATATATTTTAGGATATTAACTTTTTTTTCATATATTTGTCAACTACGAAGATATTGGATTTCCTCGTACTAATGGTCACCCTATATACATACTAATAAAAATTCTCTTCTAATGTGCCTCACCATCTTCCAGTGCTACGAGCCGCCCCTGCTTCTAACCATACATACATCATACATACATACATACTGCCATTACTCGCTGACGAGTATTTGACACGCATCAGAAGACGGTCACGCAAGGCGTTTTCATTCGTGAGCTTTTCTGTGACTGAAAACAACGGTGATACGTGACAATACGTGATGTTATCTGTCTACCGCACTCCGGACATTCAAAAATATCATTGCTTTGTTGCCTCTTTACTTTTTGGTTGTCGCTGTTAACTGAGTTAACAATTCTTCTCCATTCCGTTCTATTGTAAGCTGCTTCTTCCCACTCATTCTGCATGTTAATCCCATTTATCTTTTCGTGGAAAATATCCTTGTACCTTTTGAGATGTCCACCCGGCCTCCTCTTACCGTCTACAAGCTCACCGTAAAGCTGAGATTTTGGTATGGAGTTTTCTTGCATTCTGCATACGTGATCAGCCCATCTTAAGCGGGATTTTATAATATTCTAATCGGTCGGCCAGGCAAAAACACGAAAAACATTAAACGATCAAATATATTTTTCCAAGGCTTGTTGATTAAAGTTAATGGTTTTAAAACAGCCTTTAGATCGAAATTTAAAATGCTACTTTTTAACTAAAATGTTTGACATAAAGTTAAAACTTGACATATGAAATGTCAAAAAAAAATAACTTGACATATAAAACTAAAATAACTTGACATATGAAATGTCATTCTATTCAGAACGTCATTTTCTAAAAAAAAATACCGATTGTGCTATTTAAAAATCAAATTTGGTAGTAATTTCCGGTGAAACAGAAAGTGGCGAGACTAATTGAACAAATTTCGTTTTTTTTTATTTGAAAGAAATAAAAAAAATTATAGGGGTGAGTCATTTTGAAAAACACCCGGTAGGTAGATCTGAATTTTTTTGACATTATTCTTTGTCTAAAAGATATTCACGACTGCTCCTTTTAAAACTATCCCCTGTATATCTCTTGGTGATCATACAGTATTACTAAATAATTTTTAATCTTTTTTTAATATCTCTTTTAATGAAAATCGGATAAAATGAGTTTTGAGTTTTAAGAGTCTCGTTTATATGACCAATCCCAGGTACGGGGGCTATATTCAGCTCATCGATTTTTACATAAAGAATTAATATTAGGGAGAAAATGGACTATTTATCATATTAATGGAGAATTTATTCAGTTTTTCTAAAAACCACTGGACGTAAATAATTTTAATAACTTTAATAAGTCTGCCCTGCAGTTTTATTTAAAAATCGAAAACTGAACCCGCTGTAATAAATAAATAAAAGTTTATTGCTTGAATTTATAGGTTTTTAAAAAAATTATATTTATTATATTATCAAGGATAAGTTTATTGCATGGTATAACGAAAAAAGTTGCCCATAAGTATTTAAAAATTAATATATTGTAAAATACCTGCTTTAAGCCCTTATGGGATACAAACCTCGGAATTCATTTAGTGTGAACAATTTTTATAAAACTTTTTGCATTGTATTGTTAATAATAATATATATATATATATATATATATATATATATATATATATATATATATATATATATATATATATATATATATATATATATATATATATATATATATATATATATATATATATATATATATATATATATATATATATATATATATATATATAATATATATATATATATATATATATATATATATATATATATATATATATATATATATATATATATATATATATATATATATATATATATATATATATATATATATATATATATATATATATATATATATATATATATATATATATACAAAGTTTACCTATTTAAATTCGTTGCTTTCACTTTAGTATATAAATAAACACACATATACAAATGCATACATACAAGATGGCGTCGTATTCCGGAAAAGCTCTGTATCAATATTTCTATTTGAGATTTTCACTCCAAACCTTTTACAAAATATATGTTTATTGGTAGTTCACATTTCAAAAATATTTTTATAGATATACAGGGTGAGTCAAATATATATCATTTATTTATCCAAATTCAGCGAATTTGACCATAGAGTGTACTAAATGGTCTTTGAATTATGAGCACGTCCATGGAGGACGTCAATCTAGATGTCCAGGAATCTTCGTATGAGAACTTCTAATCGAGACGATCGACGATCGACAACCCTTCTTCGGGTGAATTTTAAAAAAGCTTAATTGAAATTTATAATTTTCCAAACAAATTGAATAAAAATGTTAAATATATGAATTTTTCAGCAACTTATATTTTTTTTTAATTTCTACTATCATCCCCTAGCTTCTAGCCACCCTGTCTCTGTTAATTTTGATTTGAGGAAAAGTTTAGAGATTATTTCTATGTAAAATTTGACGCTCTAGAACTTTTATTTGAACTTTTTTTTCTAGTTCTTACCGTTTCTACGAAATTTCGAAAAACTAATTTTATTTCTTTATTTCACCCCTTCTGGGGGTCGAATTTAAAAAAAATCTTTCACAATTCGTTTTTAGATCTTCCAAAATAACTTATATCAAAAATTCAAGTTCAAATAAAAAATTAAGCCAGGAAATCAGTCAAAGTTAGTGATGATGTGATGTTAATATACAGGGTGATTCTTAAATAAGTGCAAATATTTTTAGGTGTAGTATATTTCTACTCCAGAAACATATCTATAAGAGGTTTTTTTGGTGAAAAAATTTACAAGAAAGAAAACCCGGAAAAGATACAGTGGTTCTCACAATTTAAGCAATTTTATTTTAATTTCAAATTAATATAATACCTCGGATATATAACGGTAAAGAGAAAATTTGTTTCTTTTATCGAGATCCACCTTGTATATGTATTTCTATATAAGGAACACGCCTATGAGCTTTTTTCACGAAAAAAATTGAAAATTATATTTCGAGTTTCGAGATATAAGACTCACCTAGTATAATATAATCAATTGTACCAAATTAGTCAATTTTACAAATTTTATGGGTTATAATAAACTGGCATTGAACTCTTAATTCTTAAGATGTGACTGAATCATTTAATATTTCATTAATGTCAAGATTATATAGTTTGCGAATTTCACCTGAAATGTATATTACCGAAATAAACAATATCAATAATTGTCAATAATCTAATAAATAAGTTTATATCATTAATTTGTTAATCATTATATTGTAAATATCCACATACTATAATATTCAAAACCAAGAATCCCTTTCACATGTGCAGTGATGCAAGCTATACTGTTATTTACAACCATACAACAATTATTGTTTGTTAAAAATAAAATGCTTAGCTATAATAATAAGTTACTGAATCGTTTGTATTTTTCTAAACTATCGCTTTGAAAATAAAAAAAAATATGATAGAAGTACTTACATTACATATTTTAATCGGTATATACAATTATAAATAAAAAAAATCAGCAGCACATGTGCAATTGCTATAGTTTTTACCATCATAAAATTATTAACTAAACTACAAATAAAGCAATTAAACAGTTATGGTATATTCAATCTAGATTTCATCATGAATTACATGAATAAATTTTGTATAGTATGTGTCAAAAAAATCTAAATAATTTTTTTATCCAAAATCTATTCAGCATTTGTAATAAAATATTCAAAGATTTAGGGTATTCAGAACAACTGCCAAAATTCTAAATTCGAAGAATTTAAAAAAACACAACTTTAGTTTAAAAATATGTTTGAATTGCCCTGTATGTTGACAGAAATATTTTCAAAATATGCGTTACCATTGCCCCCACATTACGTAAAAAAATTTAAATAATAATCACCACCAAAAAAACTAATATAGAGCTTTTTTGATAGCCTGGTTTTCCCTGTATAAAAATAGAAACGTTCACATTCATAACTTATTAATATACTAATTTTGGATTTAAATCTACATTAATTATTTATATATATATATATAGATTAATTTATTAAGTAACACGATTAAGTATGTACAATAACCTAATAATATTTGGATGGAAATTATAAATTATAATAATTGTATACTCATTTACAAAGATTTAAATAGTTTTTTTTATAAACAAATGAGCAAGCAATATTATTGTTTTTAGCATCTGCACATTTTGTAAATTTGTTATTTGTTTTAAAAAAAATCTAAAATGTCAAGATTCCATGGGTCTATTAGTATATTGATTAATAAAGTCTAAATTATAAGAAAATGCATTCTCTACGAGACTTAGGCCCGTATTTATAGTTGCATCTCGAGACGCCAAGACGGTCTTGGGCTCTTGAGAGCGGAATCCACAGAATACACGAGCAAACGTCATTTTGGAGATTGTCATTTTGGATAGTTTATGTGATCTGTGGATAGTTTCTTAACCTAACTTTTTTAGTAAACAAAATAAATCCCTTGTAAATCCGTTTTGTCTGATTAAACAGTTTTGAATATGTTAGATGAGTTTGAGGATATTTTGGACAATGTGGAAGAATCGTCTTCGAGTTCCAAAACGATATATAAGGGATGCAGGAAATCGAATAGAAATGTTTAGGGAGGGGGAATTTAAATACCGATATAGGTTTAGCAGGGCTACAATTACAGAAACTATTTTACCTCTTGTAATTAAAGACTTGCAAAAACCTACCAATCGTGGTTTACCTATTCCCCCCGTTATTCAATTATTCATTTGTTTACGGTTTTATGCGACTTCTAATTTTCAGATAGTAAGTGGAGACTTGCATGGTGTTAGCCAACCTACAATAAGCCAGATTATCAAGAGGGTGTCCATTTTAATAGCAGAACATTTGAGTGAATTTGTGTGATACAACCATAAATGGTTGAACCGCATTATTATTCCAATGATACTGGCTTCGGCTTGTGCAGATGATGACAACAAATGGGATACATATATTAAGAATATAGAAAGAGCTATAAATACATCTGTGAATAAATTCAATGGCGAAAAAAACACCTGAATTATTATATGGATATATTCTGAGGATTGAAGGTTTATTTGAAGATGGACAAGTGAGGTTATTGGCAGTAGAGAATGAAAAGTACTCGATTCGAAGAGGTCAAAGAACATATAGAAATGGAACAAAGGTAGTATAAAAAATTTATAGGCTAGCAGACTAGCAAAAAAAGAAGAGAGAAGAATGTCATCTAGAGGACAAGAAATAAGGAAGCAGTAAAAACGCAATAATCATAGAATGTGTATTGTGAAATATTATTTGAAATAAAACTATAAAACATGGAGTATCGACTTTATATAGAGTGGTCAACTCAATAAGAATACAGAATTTACATCAAACAATAAAATCTTGAAAATTATAGGTTATACAGTGTATACATCCAATATTGTATATTATGTGATATGATATTTATGTAAATATTCATGATGAAAATAAAAAGACAATTTTTTTAGTTTTAATGTATTAGTGGGAAAATTCTGTGTGGCCAGTTAAAACAAGCACTTAGCTGTCTGGTCATAGTGAGCGTAAAACTACTAAGAAATCATATATTATTTAAGTAGAGAAAAACAGTATTTTTAAGATAACTAATAAAAGACTATAAGGAATTACTTACAATTATCTTACATGTAAATATATAAATACTAACTTAACACTAATAGAAAAGTAAATAAAATTATTATATAGGTACTAGTTACCTTGGAACATTACTTAACATATTACATAATTACTAGATATACACATTAATTTGCAAAATGTTGAATAAGATTTCTTCAAAAATCTAACCCTCTGCCTTTTTATTTATAATTGGAATGTGTAAATTAGCATCTTCAAAATTACCTAAATTTTCCCTTAAACCAATATTATGAAGAACAGCTGTTGCACAAATAATAGCAACAGTTGTTTTGTAAACTTCGGAGACATGGAAGACGTTTTTCCAAGTCCCAAATAGCCTTTCAACATTTCGCGTTCTTCTATGGGCAAAGTTATACCTGGTTTCTTGTTGATTACCTAGCTGTAGAACAGGAGTCAATAGAAATGGCCTACATCTATATGCATTGTCTCCAAGAAGTAAACCAGGAATATCACTCCTTTCCATTAGCATTCTTAAATTACTTGGATCGAATATAACACTATCATGACTTGACCCTGGATATCCAACTATAATATCCATAATTTCCCATTTGGGACGCGAACATTTAGACTAAAAAACTTTTGCAATTTTGAAATACTTCCACATTATTGCATTATTCTTGATTATCTGGCTTATTGTAGGTTGGCTAACACCACGCAAGTCTCCATCTACCATCTGAAAATTACAAGTCACATAAAACTGTAAACAAATTAGTAATTGAATAACGGGGAGAATGGCTAAACCACAATTGGTAGGTTTTTGCAAGTCTTCAATTTATAAGAGGTAAAATAGTTTCTGTAATTGTAGCCTTGTTAAACCTATATCGGCATAAATCCCCCCTCACTAAACATTTCTACTGGATTTCCTGCATCCCGTATATATCTTTTTGGAACTCGAAGACGATTTTCTTCTTCCACATGGTCGAAAATATCCTCAAACTCTTCTAACATATGCTGTTTAAAACTGTTTAATCAGACAAAACGGATTTACAAGGGATTTACTTTGTTTCAATTGCTTTGTTTACAAAAAAAGTTGGGTTAAGAAACTATCCACAGATCACATAAACTAACCAAAATGACAATCTCCAAAATGAAAATCGCAATCTCCAAAATGACGTTTGCTAGTGTATTCTGTGGATTCCGCTCTCAAGAGCCCAAGACCGTCTTGGCGTCTCGAGACGCAACTATAAATACGGGCCTTAGAAGAGATAGGTAAGAAATAGTATATCATTTGATAGATAATTCAATATTACCATCTGATGCTTGCAAAATATACAAAATGTTCAATTTGAGTTAAACAAGTTATTGCAGCAAAATAAAACACTAAATCACCACAATACACCAAAACACTTCTACTTTTACACTGGACGCGCGTTTTGCTAACCATGTTAGCATTATCAGCAGATGATCAAGACTAAAGTTCTTGATCATCTCATCATCTGATTTGATTTCTTGATCACAAAACCGACTTCAGTCTTACACATCTGCTGATGATGCTAACATGGTTAGCGAAACGCGCGTCCAGTGTACAAGTAAAAGTGTTTTGATGTATTGTGGTGATTTAGTGTTTTATTTTGCTATGTAAAATTAATGGTTCCAACACCAAACTGTATAAGTTATTGCAGTTTAAAGCTAGAAATTACTTACAATAAATTTTTAGATATTCTGTTTAATGTAGTATTATTTTTATTCTCGCAACATAAAATTTAGTAAATATAAAAATTTCAGTACAGTATTTGGTTTTAAACATATAAATACGACTAGAGAAATAAGGCATTAAAATTATTGTTACTGCATTTTCACAAAATTGTGAATATTTCAAAAACGGTAAGATTTAAGTGAGGTAAACCTTAATTAAATTTACTTTTAGTTTAATCGTAGAAACTAAAAATGTAATAACCAAGTGTTCCATTTAAGAAATACAGCTTTGATATTTTATTTGGAACACTCTGTACCTTTTGAAAATAATTTTAAATTATAGCTCTAGTATTTAGTTCTTCAACGATCCCATAACTAACTCAACATTTCTAAATATCTAATTATTTGGCTACAATACTCCGTCACACTCCCTGTCGTGAATAACCCTGTAGATTATTACATAATTGGTTCTTTTTGCTCGAACTTAGTATTATCTTTTGTAAAATAGAGTAGTTTATAAGTTAATTTAATTTTAATTTTAATGCTCTGTTTAATTGAAATTTATCTAAATCAAACCTTTTTTTTCCTACTCATTCGATCATTATATTTATTTAATCATTAAAAATCTGATAAGACAAAGATATTTTATGTACGATAATAAACGAGTACAAAAAAGCCCCCTTTTCAGGTTCCGCAGAGAAAAATAAGGACTTTTTTGTCCTGTCGGAGTGACGTTACAAACGTTTCCGATAAGGGCCTGGGCTTTTGTCGATTCAAAAGCTATTCTTCGTTTGTGCTTTCGCGAGTTTTTCTTCTCTAAACAGGAAGAAAATTACGAAAATATCTTTTTAAATGCGAACGTCTACGATTTCAAAGAGAAGCCGTTTTTCACTCCTTTATTTTCAGTATTTAAATGTATCTGAATGTATTTTAATGATTTTTAATAAATTTGGTGCTTATCTTATCGAACATAGTTACTTATAATAGTTATACAGTTAGTGCAAAAATACGGTTTTTAGGGTTCCATACCTCAAAAGGAAAAAACGGAACCCTTATACAGGGTGGTCCGAACTGTATTCCGGAAACTTCGCCAGCATATTCTGCAGATGAAAATAAGAAAAAAAGTTCGTATTGTTGCGGACCCGTGTGGACTCGACCTAACCCAACTATATGTCCCGCCCACAGATGACCTTAACATCGCATTAAAGAATAGACACCGTAATTATTCATTCGAACGTTCGAGAAGAACCTCGTTAGGTCAAGTCCACACGGGTCCGCAACAATAGGAACTTTTTTTCTTATTTTCATCTGCAGAATATGCTGGCGAAGTTTCCGGAATACAGTCGAGTTCCACTGGAATGGAGTAGTACATACGAGAACATTCGAAACCTTCTCTATGCACCTAACGATCTATGGACTATTCGAGAAATCTTTAGCTGTGGGTATAAAAGCCGGCGGCTGGGGCCTGACGAGGACAGATATAAATAAGACGAGTACAGTTGACGCGCTAAATTCAAAATAAATTCTTTCTAGATAAATAGTTGTAAATCGTTTGTAAATAGTTCTTTTA
This sequence comes from Sitophilus oryzae, assembly GCF_002938485.1. Classification (NCBI taxonomy): domain Eukaryota; kingdom Metazoa; phylum Arthropoda; class Insecta; order Coleoptera; family Curculionidae; genus Sitophilus; species Sitophilus oryzae. The sequence continues at coordinate 30,846 of NW_022146902.1, read as the reverse complement.
AGTCTTTTATCGTTATTGTTTTTGTTAATTAGTGTTAAATAAATTGTGTTTAAATAAATTGTGACTTTCTATTCACACGGAACCGACGAAAAACGTAACAGTATAAATGTATATCCAAGTCCAAATGCTTAGTTTCGGAGATACAGAGTATAGAAGTTTCATTTTTATTTCGATTTTTTCCAAATAATTTATGAAGTAACATCAATATTTGGATGAAAATTGGTGTCTGGGAGTTTTTTTACATGAGAAATTTAATTTTGATGTCAATATGACTCCTACTTGTAGAGGGAGCCCCTTACATATTTTTAACGGTTTGAAGAGTAAGTTTGAGACTTTTTGTCCGTACCTATATAAAACTACTGAGTAAAAAATATACATTTGCCACGTTTTTTACGTAAAAAAGGCCTCTTGGTAAAAATCGCTACGGGTAATGGTTCTCGAGCCAATATGACTATTTCTAGAAGGCGCCACCAGAGTTGCAAGCTCACAGAAAACTTAAATCTTTTTTTAATTTAAATCATTTTAATGACTTCATTTGATTTTAAATCATTTTTCGAAAGCTGACTTAAGACTTAAAATTTAAGTCTTTTTCAAAATGACTTGTGATTTAAATATTTATTGAGAAATAGATAAAGATTTTTTAGAAAAGACTTAGGTCATTAAAAAGATTTAAGTCTTTTTATAAAAGGCTAAAATATTTTTATAAATGCTATGGAGGTTCATAAAAATAAAAGTACCTTGAAAAGAATGAACAAATCAGAAAAAATCTAATGAAGTGGCGCATAGCCCTGTTTGTATGACGCTAACGAAGAAAATTATACCTAGCACCAGTAGTAGAATTATCTGTGACGCTGACTTTACTAACAGCCCTAGAAGTTATATTTTGATACCAAATAATAGAGATACGGGACTCTATTCTCAATGGGAAGTAGAGAAATGCATCCCACCCTCTAATCTAAGATCCTACCTAACTCTTAAGAACAATAGAACATTATGTGCGGCAAAGCTCTGAAGTTTTTTAGGTGAAAAGAACAGTCAGTTTATAAATACAATGATTTTTGACAAACTATACATATAACAGAATGTTTCTTGACTATTGGTTGCTACTACGGTAGCCTGCATTCGTAGTCATTTCGGAAAAAAAACTAATACCATTACCAATAAATAAACCAATAGCCTTTTTAACGGACTAAAGCAACCTTTTTAAAGGACTAAAAGAGAAGTCTGTTGAGGCAGCAGATCGATAAGTATGCAGATAAAATTTACTTTTTATTTAAAAAAAACTTTCGAATTAAATATTGATTTTATATTGTTTACATTTTTATGTAAATATTTAATGTATATTAAGGTCTACCAATCTACTCGTATATATTTACTTAATACGGATACTGTATTACCACAGATAACACATAATCCAGATGGCTCCTTACGTGTTAAAAATTGTCACCCTAATTTCACTCCAATTTGGAAAAATATTGGAGTGACATTTGAATAATCTGAAATTTTTAGATATCTTTTCTCACCTTTATGGGAGGTTTTGCTTCTCTTGCACAGATGTCGCTTGCACTTCAGTTGCGTGGTTGCCAAACGTTATATCGAAATATATTTCAATTCATTATGAATATATAAAATTAAAGGTATACCAAATTAAAAATTATGTAATTTATAAACATGAAATAGATATGTTAAATTAATATATAAATATTTA